>NC_033639.1:7289312-7327871 GCF_001540865.1 Ananas comosus
CTTAAATATAAAATTTAAAATTTAAAATTTAAAATCTAAATTTAAAATTTAAAAATTTAAATTTAAATTTAAAAATATAAATATTTATGAAATTTAAAATATAAAATTTTAATATTTAAAAATATCATTTTTAATTTTTAATTTTAAGGTTGAAATTTGAAATTTGAAATTTAAAATTTAAAATTTCAAATTTAAAATAATTATTAAATATAAAATATAAATTTTTAAAATTTGAATATTTAAAATTTAAAATTTAAAATTTAAAATTTAAATTTGAATATTTAAAATTTAAAAATTTATAATTTGAAGATTAAAACTTGTAATTTAAAATTTAAAATGTTCAAATTTTGAAATTTAAATTTTAAAATCTAAAATGCCAAATTTTAAACTTTATCTTAAATTTAAAATTTGAAATTTAAATTTAAAATTTTGAAATTTGAAATTTGAAATTTTAAAATCTAAAATTTGAGATTTGAAATTTAAAATTATAATTTAAAATTTAAAGTTTGAAATCTTTATTTCAAATTTTAAATTTTATAAGTTAAAATTTAAAAATTAAAAAATAAATCTGAAAATTAAAATTTAAAATTAAATTTAAATTTAAATATTGAATTTAAAATTAAAATAAAATTTTGATGTTTGAGCCCAAAATCAGAATCAGATTTTAAAAAGCAACTTTTTTCTGCTTCTGATTTTGGATCCTTCAAAATCAGTTTTCTATTTTAAAAAGCAGCGGATTTTAAAACTGCCCTTTTTAAAAGTTAGCCAAACACCCCCTATATTACTGTCATATTTTTATCTTCTCATTTGAGCCACTCCATGTCCCCCCACCTATCCCACTCTTGCTCCAACTAGTGCGAGAAAAGGTCCCTAGCTCTCAACACATAATAATGCTGCATATTAATATATAATTAACTAACTTCCTCATCTCACATGCATGCACCTTCCTCGCTTACTTTCAACCCCCGGCCCTCCTCTAAAAGAAGAAGAAGAAGAAGAAGAAGAAGAAGAAGAAGAGCTAGAGCAATGGGTAGTAGTACTCCTCAACTTGTAATCCTTGTCTTTTTCACCACATTCCTCTCCTCCACTCCCTCCCACAATGCGGCCCACGGCTACTCTTACTCCAACGACACCACCGCCGGCAAATGCGGATTGGTGGACCCTCCGGCCCCTCCGCCGCCTCCGCTGCAGCCCTCCGACTTCCTCAACATGAGGCAGTACCAAGCCTACCTGGTGATCCAAGCCTTCAAGGCCACCATCACCTGCGACCCGAAACACGTCACCGCCAGCTGGGTCGGCTCCCGGCCCTGCCACTACGCCGGCTTCTTCTGCGCCGCCCCTCCGGACTCCAAGAACACGCCGACCGTCGCCTCCGTTGACTTCAACGGCTTCCACCTCTGCGCCCCCTCCCTCGCGGGCTTCATCGACCGCCTCCCCGACCTCGCGCTCTTCCACGCCAACTCCAACAACTTCTCCGGCCCCGTCCCCGACCTCACCCGGCTCCCCTACCTCTACGAGCTTGACCTCAGCAACAACAAGCACTCCGGCGCCTTCCCCGCCGCCGTCCTCCCCCTCGGCAACCAGCTCGCCTTCCTCGACCTCCGCTTCAACGCCTTCTCGGGGGCGGTCCCCGGCTCCGTCTTCCTCCTCAGCCTCGACGTGCTCTTCCTCAACAACAACAGGTTCCGACAGCGCCTCCCCGCGGAGCTCTGGAGCTCCCCGGCCCCCTACCTCACCCTCGCCAACAACGGCTTCACGGGGCCGATACCGTCGTCCATCGGCAACGCCTCTTCGGTGCTGCGCGAGGTGCTCCTCCTCAACAACCGGCTCACCGGCTGCCTGCCCTACGAGATCGGGCTCCTCCGGAACGCCACCGTGTTTGATGTGGGCGGCAACCTGCTGACCGGCCCGATGCCGCTCTCCTTCGGCTGCCTGGTGAGGCTCGAGCAGCTGAACCTGGCTGGCAACCTGCTGTACGGGCCGGTGCCGGACGCCGTCTGCTGGCTGGGGTGGGTCGGCAGCCTGGCCAACCTGTCGCTGTCGGAAAACTTCTTCACGTCGATCGGGCCCAGCTGCTGGTGGCTGCTCAGGAGGGGAGTGCTCGACGTCCGCCGGAACTGCATTCCGGGGTTCCCGGACCAGCGGCCCGTGGCCGAGTGCGTGCACTTCTTCTCGTTCCCCAAGTTCTGCCCCTTCCTTCCTTCCATTCCGTGCGCGCATTTTCCCGATTGGCCGTTCAAGCGTGCAGCGGCAGCGGTGGCGAATGGAGAGGCGCCGCTGCCACCGAAGAAGAACTATGTGGGCTACAGTGCACTTCATAACAGGCCTGGATATTAATGGTCGAACAAGAAGAAGAAGAAGAAGTCTTATTTTTTATAATATATATATATATATATATATATATATATATNTAGCCCTTGAATTGAGAAATGAGTGGTTAGGATAATGTGGGCCCTCTAGGGTTAAGTGAGTAGTTGGTTGAATAGTATAATCTAACAGGTAAAAATAATCTGAGGGTTAAATCTAACGGTGGAAAACTCGATAGCACCAAATTCTTGGTGCTATCGATAGCACCCCAGCTGGACTATATATATATATATATATATTGTAGTGCTACTATACTCTTTTAGGGCGTGTTTAGTTTAAGTTATGTAATATTAAAGGGTATCTCTGATGCTGCATTAGCTCGTTTGGTTTAATACAGTAATATAATATTAGATTGCAGTGTTTATATCGTTATTATGTTTGGTTCAATTTATAAAATTTAATAATCCTGACATAAAAGTATAGTTGTTTACAAAATTGTTCTTATTGTGGCCATTTGAATATTAATTGATGAGAGAAAATATAAATACAAAACTAAAATAAAAATTAAAAGATAATAAAGTAAATAAAAATTATCATTTACAAACAATAAATTAAGCTAGGCTTTTTATTTTTAGGCTAACACATGATTAATTAGGGTACAAAAATATATGAAATTTTTCCTAACATTTCAAAATCAGATCCAAGAAAAGGGAAATAGAAAATAAAAGACGATGCTGTTAATAGAAAAAAAGACGTGCAAGAGAGAGAAAGAGATAGAGAGAGAGAGAGAGAAAGCGGCATGCGAGAGAGAGAGAGAGAGAGAGAGATTGAGAGAGAGCAGCGTGTGGGAGAGAGGGGGGAGGGCGTGAGAGAGAGATCGAAACAATACTGTTAATTGGGTTTGAGGGTGTTGAAGGGTAAAATTGTCATTTTATATAATATATAGTATTACCGGTTTTCAGTAATCTAAAATACACGACCCCCCTCTCGTTAATATTTTTGGTGTAATCCTACTCAATTTGTAATGCTACATTAACGACTAGATTACATAGCGGATGAATCAAACACAGTAATCCTTGCAGCATTGTCTGTAATCCTGCCAGAATAACTCGAACCAAACCCACCCTTATGACTATAGAGTACTTCGTATTCATAAGTTATTTTCAATGTTGAGGTTTTCGAATCGATAATCTACACCGTTAAATATGATCTAGAGTATTTGAAACTTCCAGAAAATAAATTTCGTAATTTTTCGAAATCATTATAAAGTACATCAAGCGGGTATAAAATGAACGATTAAAATCGAACAACATCCCAAAAATGGATGATCAGATCCTTTAATTTAAGATCGAAGTTATTGATCTTTATTTAGGTAGTGAATAGAATTTTCTATAAAAAATTCAACCTATTCCGATTCTTTTTCACTGTTAAACTAGCAAATATTTCATATCAGCCGTTAAAAATTGTCAATTTTGTAAACTTTTGATCGTAAGGTAAATGATATCGAAAAGTTATAAAATTTGATTTGTGAAAGTTTTAAATGCTCTAGATAATGTTTAACCATATAGATCGTCGATTCGGAAGCTCTATCACCGAAAACAACTTATGAGTACGAATACGATCCAGAGGTAAAAGAGGTCCCGGACCTCACTGGACCCAGAGGTAACAGAGGTCTCCACCTCCTCCGCATCAGCCGCCTCAGCCGCCTCAGCCGCCTCGGCTGTTCTCGAACGAGTCAAAGGCATCTTAAGCTGCAGCACAAAAACAAACATAGATTAAAAAAACCTATACTATTAAACCTTTACTTCAGGTATTAGCCAGCTAACCAAGCGAAAGTAATGAAATATAACGCATACTAACTTTCGATGTCACGTTGTCGTCCGCCAACGTGGCCCTCTGCAAAGTTAGTAATTGCACATTGCGATCAAACTCCTACCATTCAGAGTTTATAATTACCCAATAAGAGTACTTTCGCTAACAGCAACCTCGACTAGACCTCGTCTCTCACGAGCCTATTCTTATAGTCCAACCAGCCTAAAGTTTGCTAGGTCTACTAAGACTCAACCCTAGACTCTGATACCACTATAATCTGTCACGCTCGGGTACCAGCGGAAGCATATCCGGTACGTGCACAGACCCGCCATACACCTGCAGTATATAAGGCGTCTACAAGAAAGCAAGTCGATAGGAGAAAAACATAGAAAATTCATATCCTGATATCAGAGCAAAGTATAAGTCCCAAATACGATCAACAGAGGAACAAAGAGTAACCAATCCAAAAATTCCACATCATGGAGAAGTATAACAACTATAATTTCAGGTTCCAACACTCATATACATCACAGGGTACACAAAACATCTGTACAATGGTAGTCTCTCTATACACTGGACATCACCCTTGGCAGTAGCCCGAGTAGCAAGGTGATCGACTAGTAAGCCCCTAGCAATGTCTAGCTAGACGCGACTCCCTTGTCACGATCCCTAGCTTCTCCTGTAGATGGCTCTGTAAAAACAACCATAAAAAAGGCGTGAGAACTATTAATAATAGTTCCCAGTGGGTAAGCCGCCACCCTCAGCGAATTACACCACTAGGTTCATGATGTACTAAATGAAAGTAAAAGCGAAACTTGCATGATATATATAAGCAATGCTAACAGGTAATAGGCATGTAATCAACATGTAATTCATGATTTCTGCAGTAATGAATAAACTAAATAATAGAAGCATCACAACTACTATGAACATGAACATAAACATGAATGTGTAAGTAAATACTGTACACGATAACTGATGAGCATTCATTACTGTCCTTGTCATTTAGTACTTTCATTTCATTCATAAGGACCTACACCAAGTAGTCCGGCTTGCGCCGCGCCTGATGGCCCCGTGGTAGTATACACTCCCCACGGCAATCCACTTCGGCACCCAATCCCGCACGGGCGAGCAACTGTCGCGTAGACCAACTCCGGAGTGCCGGCTTGTAGAGAGCTACCCTCACAAGCGTGTGCGAATGAGCACAATGGCAAGCAATCAAAGTCCATAGCTCAGTGTATCTTAATCATCGTGTAATAGTACACTATGTTGTCACTCTCGATCTATTGATCGGAATTCTCAATATGATAAAGAATGAAACTTGCTAGTATCACTAGATTAGTAAACACATAAAAGTAATGCCAATTTACATATTGCATTAGAAACAATAGGGTCAAGAGAATGTCATTGTTTTCTATTTTGTAGAAGCATAATACACTTATCACTTGGTTATTCAACTGAACTAAACAGGAATACTTTACTGCATGAATACTTTATGCATGACTACTCTCTACTTCATAGAGGTTTCATTTCAATTGTATCAAACATTGTGGCAAGATTATTCCGAGTCCTTTATCATTCACATAAACACAATAGCGCACAACCAAACCAATTCTATAGTAGCATATAGAACATAGGGAAGCTTCACTTGCTCTGGTTAGGTCAAACCCACCTATTCTTCGATGGTCCTCGCTAAACTTATAAGTAGGCGTTGCCACAGTACTCCAATTACCCTTGTATCTTGTTACAATTGAACCCCTAGTTCAGATTAGAGTAATACTCATAATTCCAATCTTAAAAGCCTTCCAGAATCAGCTGAGATCTATTTTACAATACCCTTGTACAGGGCTATTGCTTGAATCCTTGTCTTGGTTCAGTTCAAGGTACTCAATTAACCCCTAAAAGCTCTTAAATATCAGCCAAGAGCAATCCAATATCCTGTCACAAAGCTGCTGATTTCGCACTTTCCTTTTGTTGAATTACCTTCCAAAGTCCACTCACAAGATTGTAAATTCAGCTCGAAATGAAAATTCCAGCTTTCCACAGCTTCATCTCGACCTCCTCTAGGATTAAGTGTAAAAATCACAGTCAACTAACTCCTCTTAAGCTGCTGTAATCAATTTCCAAACCTCACCAAGGTAAAATCCAGAGAGTTACTAAACTTCAAGGTGCGAAATCATTCTCCCGAGTCCACCTTTTTCTTCTCCACAACTGGATTCTTCTCAGCAGTCCTTGTTTCTCTGAACCCCAGCAACTATAGAGGAGCTGCAAGGGTCGAACTGAGCTTTAGAGATAAGCTTGAAGGGTAAAATTACTAAAATCTCCTCTCTGCCACGCAGCTACTGCTGCTGCTGCTTGCTGTACCGGTACAGCATAATGCCTGTACCGGTACACAATGCAAAAATGACCCATTTCGCAGGAGCAATGCACTTTCTTGTCTCCGACAATCCGATCACTCTCAAACTTGTCCAAAAACTTGTCTAAGCCTTTTTGAACATGTAGAATAGATCCACATATCTTTCCTCACACTCGAACTTCGCAATTTGTAAAAGTTCAATGTATTACATTCACCTCTCCTAAAAAGAAGTTTCGACCGTGAAACTTTAAATACTTACTTCAAGATTCTGTAGAGAAAAGATAGGGGTAGTGCTCTTGCATTGCACTTTTCAGTTCCCAAGTGGCTTCCCGTTCATCGTGATTGCTCCAAAGTATCTTCTCGTTAGGTATTTCGCGGTTTCGAAGCCGTTTCACCTCTCGAGCTAATATTTTCACTGGATACTCCTCAAAGCTCAAATCTTCTCGTAAATCCACTGGGGTGTTTTCCAATATGTGGATTGGATCAAAAACGTACTTCCGCAGTGTAGATACATGAAAAACATTATGCACTCCCGACAGGTTCGGCGGTAAAGCAAGCCGATACGCTACGAGGCCTATCCGCTCCAACACCTCGTAGGGTCCAATAAATCGAGGACTCAACTTTCCTCGAATACCAAATCTCCTAACCTCGGTGAAACCTTTAGGAATACATGGTCGCCCACCTGGAATTCCAATTCTCGCCGACGTTTATCCGCATAGTTCTTTTGTCGACTTTGAGCTGTCAATAGACGTTTCGTACAAGTCGAACTTTAGCTTCAGCTTCTTGTAACACATCTGGACACAAAATTAATCTCTCTCCCACTTCACTCTAATGAAGTGGTGATCTGCACTTTCTACCATAAAGGGCTTCAAACGGTGCCATCTGAATGCTTACTTCATAACTATTGTTATAAGCAAATTCAGCCATAGGCAAGAATTGTGGCCAACTGCCCTGAAAATCAATCACGCAGGCCCGCAACATATCCTCAAGGGTCTGGATGGTACGCTCGGATTGTCCGTCACTCTAGGGATGGAAAGCAGTACTGAAATCCAATCGTGTACCTAGAGCCTCCTGTAAACTCCTCCAGAAATGTGAAACGAATCGGGTGTCTCGATCTGAAACAATAGAGGCAGGTACTCCATGTAATCGCACAATTTCATCAAGGTGCACTTGTGCGAGTCTTTCCCCCGACCAAACTGTATGAATTGGAATAAAGTGGGCAGATTTGGTCAATCTATCCACAATTACCCAAATGGCATCGTGACCTGCCTGTGAGCGAGGTAATCCAATAATAAAATCCATAGTGATCCTCTCCCACTTCCACACTGGTAGGATAAGCTTTGTAGTTTTCCTGCAGGAAGTCGATGTTCAGCTTTAACCTGCTGACAGGTTAAGCACTTAGCCACAAAATTTGTAACTTCCTTTTTCATTCCAGGCCACCAGTAAGTCAACTTCAAATCTTAATACATTCTCGTACTTCCAGGATGCAAAGTATAAGCTGCTCGATATGCTTTTTTTAAAATTTCTTCTTTAATGTTAGAGTCTGCCGGTACACAATATCGGTTGCAGAATCTTAACAACCCTTGGTCATCCACTCGAAAATCATCAACCTGTTCAACAATGATTTTTGCTCGAATCTTTTGCAGAAATTCATCGTGAGCTTCCTTTTCTTTAATTTGATCGATCAGGGTAGGTTGTACCACCAATGACATAAGTCTCCAAGGCGTATCAGGAGCTACAACCTCCAAATTCAGCTGCTCCATTTCTTTTACCAACAATGGTTGCAAAGTTATCAACATCGCTAAATTTTTCGTCGATTTTCGACTTAAAGCATCTGCTACAACATTAGCTTTTCCCGGATGATAGAGGATGGTCAAATCATAATCATTGAGCAACTCCAACCACCTACGTTATCTCAAGTTCAATTCCTTCTGCGTAAACAGATACTTTAAACTTTTATGATCTGTGTAAACTTCGCAATGCTCGCCGTAGAGGTAGTGGTGCCAAAACTTTAAGGCAAAAACTACAGCAGCCAGCTCTAGATCATGTGTAGGGTAGTTCTTTTCATAATCCTTTAATTGGCGAGATGCATAAGCAATTACTCTGTCATTCTGCATTAGAACACACCCTAATCCATTCAGCGACGCATCACTGTAAATCACATAATCCACTCCGATAACAGGCAATGCTAAAATCGGGGCAGTGGTCAATCGTTCCTTCAGCTCTTGAAAGCTTCTTTCGCAGGTTTCATTCCACAGGAATTTAGCTCCTTTATGAGTGAGTCGAGTAAGAGGAGTAGACATCTTCGCAAATCCTTCTACAAATCTTCGGTAGTATCCCGCCAAACCAAGGAAACTCCGAATCTCTGTAACATTTGTCGGCCTGGGCCAATCTTTAATCGCTTCAATCTTCTTTGGATCCACAGCTATCCCAGCCTCTGAAATGACATGTCCCAGAAATGCTACTTCTCGAAGCCAAAATTCACATTTCTTTAATTTTGCAAACAGTTTCATTTCTCGAAGTAATTGTAACACCACTCTTAAATAGTTTTCATGCTCCTCATCACTTCGAGAATATATCAAGATATCGTCGATAAACACGACCACAAACATGTCCAAATAGGGCTTAAAGACACGGTTCATTAAATCCATAAAGGCTGCTGGGGCATTTGTCAATCCAAATGGCATAACTGTAAATTCATAATGCCCATATCGTGTCCTAAAAGCGGTCTTGGAAACCTCTTCAGGCTTGATCTTAAGCTGATGATAACCTGACTGCAAATCAATCTTAAAATATATACTTTCGATCCTTGCAGCTGATCGAATAAATCATCGATTCTGGGTAATGAATATTTATTCTTGATTGTGACTTTGTTGATTTCTCGATAATCCATGCACAATCGAAGAGATCCATCCTTATTCTTAACAAACAACACCGGTGCTCCCCAAGGTGACAAACTCGGTCGAATGAAACCCTTATCCAATAAATCTTGCAATTGTGCCTTCAGCTCTTTTAACTCAGCGGGTGCCATCCTATAGGGTGCTTTCGAGATAGGGGTAATCCCAGGGACAAGATCTATCACAAATTCAACCTCCCTATCAGGTGGCATGCCCGGCAACTCAGCTGGAAACACATCCCCGAATTCTCGCACAACCGGGATATCATCAATCTTGACGGCTTCTCCGTCCCTCACAGAAATGCTAGCCAAATAGGCTATACAACCCCTCCGAATCAACTGTCGCGCTCGCGAAGAGCTAATAGTCATCGCGAATAATGAACTCTGACACCCCTTATAAACAAACTCCTGCTGACCCGGTTCCCTAAAGGTCACTGTTCTGTTCGTGCAATCTATGGTGGCATAATACTGAGTTAACCAATCCATACCCAATACTACATCAAACTCTCCCAGTTTGTGTAGTGCCAATAAGTCTACTGGCAAAATCCAATCGCCTACCCGAACGGGGTAGCGAGGGCAAAACTCACGAACATCTAGGGTATGGTTGGGCACGATCACTCGTCCCAGATGCAAAGTAGGTACTACCTGAATGCTATGCAACTCGGCGAACTGCCGATCAATAAAAGAATGCGAAGCACCAATATCAAATAAAGCACGAACACGAACATCATAAATCATAATAATATCTGTTACGACCTTCTCTGCTGCTGCGGCTTCCTCAGTCTGGGCGGCATACATACGCCCACTCGAACCCTGCCGAGGAATCTCAGACTGCCGCTGTCCCGGTGGTCGTCTGTACTGAGAGGGTGCTGTCGGGGTCCCCTGACTCGGAGCTGAAGATGCAGGTGCAGATGCTGATGATAAGGCAAGCGAAGAACCTCTCGGGCACTCTGAGCGAAAATGGCCCTCCTGGCCGCAAATAAAACACTTGCCCCCACGTTGTGGACACTGTGGTGGAAAGTGAGGCCCCCCACAAATGACACAACGTGGCTGTCGACGACGCTCGGGTGCTCCACGAGGTGCTAAAGAACCTCGACCTCTCGACTGGCCCGGTTGGCCCCTCGGATACTTTGGCGGTCTCCTGAAGGGTTGCTGACCACTGCTCTCAGCTGTTGGTCTTTTTCCTTTACTTCGATCCACAATATCCTTTTCCTTCATAATTTTCGCCCCTTTTTCCACAATCAAAGCCCGGTTCACTACTTCCCTGTAAGTAGAAAGGTTTGACGCCTTGACTAATCTGAAAATCGCAGGCCGCAAACCTACCTCAAAAATTCGAGCCTTGTCCTCATTATCTCCGACCATAAAAGGAACACAATGCAGCAATCGGGAGAACTCTCGCTCATACTCTACTACTGTCCTGTCCCCCTGCCTCAGGTTTCTCAGATCCTTTTCCATCGCCTCTTTACACTCTGCGGAAAGTAAGTTGTCAACAATAATTCCTTAAATCTCGTCCAAGTGATTGCTGACAAATCCACGGGGTCCTCACGGATATCTACCCACCACCTGTAAGCCTCGCCGTCTAGATGGTGCGTCGCAAACCAAACTCGATATCGCTCCTCAACAAAAGTATCATAGAATAATTTCTCCATGTGCATCAGCCATTTCTCAACCACCCAATGATCAGCTTTCTCCCCGTCAAAGACACGAGGGTTGCAATGACGAAACTCATTCAACCTTTCCATCATCCGCTCTCGCTCCTCAACCGCCACCATCTCTGGTAACACGGTCCCTGTCGCAGCCACATGCACTGGTGGTGGTACTACCGCCTCTTGCCGGGTCTCTACCCTCGGAGCTACCTGTGGGGTATCTGGTACTGGTGACTGTGCTCTCACTGTCGTATCCCTATCTGGTACTGTAGGCATGGAATCAGGGATCCCTCTGTCAGTCGTCTGCTGCAGTAACAAATCCTCTAACCGCTTCATCCTGTCCTCCTGTCGGCGCACAGCATCCATCTGTTGTCGCGCTGCCGATGCCTGCTGTGTCACTAGCTCAGCGAACACTCCGAGCTGATCCCGCAACTCCCGGACCTCACTGGACCCGGAGGTAACAGAGGTCTCCACCTCCTCCGCATCAGCCGCCTCAGCTGCCTCGGCTGTTCTCGAATGAGTCAAAGGCATTTTAAGCTGCAGCACAAAAACAAACATAGATTAATAAAACCTATACTATTAAACCTTTACTTCAGGTATAAGCCAGCTAACCAAGCGAAAGTAATGAAATGTAATACATACTAACTTCCGATGTCACGTTGTCGGCCGCCAACGTGGCCCTCTGCAAAGTTAGTAATTGCATATTGCGATCAAACTCCTACCATTCGGAGTTTATAATTACTCAATCAGAGTACTTTCGCTAACAGCAACCTCGACTAGATCTCGTCTCTCACGAGTCTATTCTTATAGTCCAACCAGCCTAAGGTTTGCTAGGTCTACTAAGACTCAACCCTAGGCTCTGATACCACTATAATCTGTCACGCCCGGGTACCAGCGGAAGCATATCCGGTACGTGCACAGACCCACCATACACCTGCAGTATATAAGGCGTCTACAAGAAAGCAAGTCGATAGGATAAAAACATAGAAAATTCATATCCTGATATCAGAGTAAAGTATTAGTCCCAAATACGATCAACAGAGGAACAAAGAGTAACCAATCCAAAAATTTCACATCATGGAGAAGTATAACAACTATAATTTCAGGTTCCAAAACTCATATACATCATAGGGTATACAAAATATCTGTACAATGGTAGTCTCTCTATACACTGGACATCACCCTCGGCAGTAGCCCGAGTAGCAAGGTGATTGACTAGCAAGCCCCTAGCAATGTCTAGCTAGACCCGACTCCCTTGCCACGATCCCTAGCCTCTTCTGTAGATGGCTCTGTAAAAACAACCATAAAAAAGGCGTGAGAACTATTAACAATAGTTTCCAGTGGGTAAGCCGCCACCCTCGGCGAATTACACCACTAGGCTCATGATGTACTAAGTGAAAGTAAAAGCGAAACTTGCATGATATATATAAGCAATGCTAACAGGTAATAGGCATGGAATCAACATGTAATTCATTATTTCTGCAGTAATGAATCAACTAAATAATAGAAGCATCACAACTACTATGAACATGAACATAAACATGGATGTGTAAGTAAATACTGTACACTATAACTGATGAGCATTCATTACTGTCCTTGTCATTTAGTACTTTCATTTTATTCATAAGGAACTAAACCAAGTAGTTCGGCTTGCGCCGCGCCTGATGGCCCCGTGGTAGTATACACTCCCCACGGCAATCCACTTCGGCACCCAATCCCGCAACCGTGCGACAACTGTCGCGAGGCCAACTCCGGAGTGCCGGCCTTGTAGGGAGCTACCTCACAAGCGTGTGCGAATGGGCACAATGGCAAGCAATCAAAGTCCATACCTCAGTGTATCTTAATCATCGTGTAATATGACACTATGTTGTCACTCTCGATCTATTGATCGGAATTCTCAATATGATAAACAATGAAACTTGCTAATATCCACTAGATTAGTAACACATAAAGTAATGCCAATTTACATATTGCATTAGAAACTTCCCACTATTAATATACTATCAATAGGGTCAAGAGAATGTCATTGTTTTCTATTTGTGTAGAAGCATAATACACTTATCACTTGGTTATTCAACTGAACTAAACAGGAATACTTTACTGCATGAATACTTTATGCATGACTACTCTCTACTTCATAGAGGTTTCATTTCAATTGTTACAAACATTGTGGCAAGATTATTCCGAGTCCTTTATCATTCACATAAACACAATAGCGCACAACCAAACCAATTCTATAGTAGCATATAGAACATAGGGGAGCTTCACTTACTCTGGTTAGGTCAAACCACCTATTCTTCGATGGTCCTCGCTAAACTTGTAAGTAGGCGTTGCCACAGTACTCCAATTACCCTTGTATCTTGTTACAATTGAACCCCTGGTTCAGATTAGAGTTAATACTCTAATTCCAATCTTAAAGCTTCCAGAATCAGCTGAGATCTATTTTACAATACCTTGTACAGGGCTATTGCTTGAATCCTTGTCTTGGTTCAGTTCAAGGTACTCAATTAACCCCTAAAAGCTCTTAAATATCACCAAGAGCAATCCAATACTCGTCACAAAGCTGCTGATTTCGCACTTCCCTTTGTTTGAATTACCTTCCAAAGTCCACTCACAAGATTGTAAATTCAGCTCTAAATGAAAATTCCAGCTTTCCACAGCTTCATCTCGACCTCCTCTAGGATTAAGTGTAAAAATCACAATCAACTAACTCCTCTTAAGCTGCTTAATCAATTTCCAAACCTCACCAAGGTAAAATCCAGAGAGTTACTAACTTCAAGGTGCGAAATCATTCTCCCGAGTCCACCTTTTTCTTCTCCACAACTGGATTCTTCTCAGCAGTCCTTGTTTCTCTGAACCCCAGCAACTATAGAGGAGCTGCAAGGGTCGAACTGAGCTTTAGAGATAAGCTTGAAGGGTAAAATTACTAAAATCTCCTCTCTGCCATGCAGCTGCTGCTGCTGCTGCTTGCTGTACCGATACAGCATAATGCCTGTACCGTACACAATGCAAAATGACCCATTCCGCAGGAGCAATGCACTTTCTTGTTCTCCAACAATCCGATCACTCTCAAACTTGTCCAAAACTTGTCTAACTTTTTGAACATGTAGAATAGATCCACATATCATTCCTCAACTCAACTTCGTAATTTACAAAAGTTCAGTGTATTACAATTTAAACTTCTAGAAATCAAATTTTATATTTTTCGACATCATTTACCTTACGATCAAGAGGTCACAAAATTGACAATTTTTAATGGCCGTATGGGATACTTGCTAGTTTAACGGTGTAAAAGAATCGGAATTTGTTGAATTTTTGATAGAAAATTCTATTCACTACCTAGATAAAGATCCATAAGTCGATCTTGAATTGAAGGATCCGATCATCATTTTTAGGACGTCGTTCGATTTTGACCGTTCATTTTATGCCCGCTTGATGGACTTTATTATGATTTAAAAAATTTACAAAATTTATTTCTAGAAGTTTCAAATACTCTAGATCATATTTAACCGAGTGATCATCGATTCGGAAGCTCCATCATCGAAAACAACTTATGAGTATGAGAACTCCAATACTCATATAATATAGTAGCCACAGTCTATATATATATATATATATATATATATATATATATATAGTATATGGAGATAGAGAGAGAGAGAGAGAGAGAGAGAGGAGATAAGAGAGGAAGATAAAGGCTACTATGCTATTGGAAGCACGGAGCCTTCCGTGCTTCCAGCTCGTTTTCGATGTTGCGACTTTCGAATCGTCGATCGGCTCCGTTAAACTTGATCTAGAGTATTTGAAGTACCTAGAAAATAAATTATGCGATTTTTCGATATTATTTATCTAGTGAACCAAGGGACTCAAATCAACGTTGAAAATAAAAATCTTACAAAACGTGATAATATGACATTAAAATTTAGATCAAAGATATTGATCTTGTTTTATATAGTATGAAGATTTTTCTATCAAAATTTCAGGCGATTTGGATATTTCTACACCGTTAAACTTGCAAACGCTCACTACGGCCATTAAAATTATTGATTTTGAGCCCTTCGATCACTAGGCAATGATATCGAAAAAATATAAAATTTATTTTCTAGGTACTTCAAATACTCTAGATCAAATTTAACGGAGCCGATCGACGATTCGAAAGTCGCAACATCGAAAACGAACTGAAAACACGAAAGGCTCCGTGCTTCCGATAGCATAGTAGCCTCACTATATAATATATATTAATAATATATATATAATATATATATATATATATATATATATATATATATATATATATATATATATATAATATATGCTTCTGGAAGCACGGAGCCTTCCGTGCTTCCAGTCGTTTTTCGATGTTGCCGACTTTCGAATCGTCCGATCGGCTCCGTTAAACTTGACTAGAGTATTCGAATACCTAGAAAATAAATTTGCAATTTTCGATATCATTTGCCTAGCGAACTAAGGGGCTCAAAATCAACGGCTGATAATAAAAATCTTACCAAACGTGATAATATGACATTAAAATTTTAGATCAAAGATATTGATCTTGTTTTATATAGTATAAAGAATTTTCTATCAAAAATTTCACGTGATTGTGGATATTTCTACACCGTAAACTTACAAACGGCCTCACCACGGTCTTTAAAATTATTGATTTTGAGCCCTTCGATCACTAGGCAAATAATATTGAAAAATCATAAAATTTATTTTCTAAGTACTGTCAAATACTCTAATCAAGTTTAACGGAGCCAATCAAAATTCGAAAGTCGCAACATCGAAAACGACCTGGAAGCACGAAAGGCTCCGTGCCTCCAGAAGTATAGTGCCTCACTCTATATATATATATATATAAGAGTCCGGTTATGGTGCTTGTAAAAGCACCAAGCACTTGGTGCTTGTAAATTTTTTACGTTAGATCTGTGCCTTTGATCATTTTCACCCGTTAGATTATACTATTCAACCAACCACCACATCAACCCTAGAGGGCCCACCATCATCCTACACGCACATTTCTTAAATCAAGGGCCGAAAACTTACAAGCACCAATGACTTAGTCCTTTTAAAAGTATAGGAGCTCAAATTATATATATATTATACTATATATAAATTATGCTACTAATACTATCAATAGTACCAAGCCCTTGGTACTTTTGAGTTTTCGCCGTTGGATGAAAGGATGTGTGGTTAGGATGATAGTGGTCCCCGATTAAATTGATAGTAGTCCCCTAGGGTTGAGTGGGTGGTTTGTTTAATAGTATAATCTAACGGGTGAAAATGATCAAAGGGTGATCTAATGGTAGAAAACTCAATAGTACCAAGGGCTTGGTACTATCGATAGTATAGTAGCCGGACTATATATATATATATAATATACTATATATATATATATATATATATTTCGTTTGCTTTAATTAATCTTGTATGTATATGGAGTGGATAATGTATATTGAGAGCAGGTGTTAAAATGGATGAGTGGAGATGTATACAAAATAATTAGGAAGCAGTGTGCAACCTGAATATATACATATAAAAAAATATATATATATATATATAATATATATATATATATATAGTAGAGAGAGAGAGAGAGAGAGGAGAGAGAGAGAGAAGAGAGAGAGGAGTGTGTGTGTGAGGCTACTATGCTTCTGGAAGCACGGAGCCTATTCGTGCTTCCAGGTCTTTTCGATGTTGCGACATTTCGAATCGTCGATCGCTCCGTTAAACTTGATCTAGTATTTGAAGTACTAGAAAATAAATTATGCGATTTTTCGATATTATTTGCCAGTTGAACGAAATGGCTAAAATCAACGACTGAAAATAAAAATCTTACAAAACGTGATAATATGACATTAAAATTTAGATCAAAGATATTGATCTTGTTTTATATAGTATAAAGAATTTTCTATCAAAATTTCACGTGATTTGGATATTTCCACACACGTTAAACTTGCAAACGCTCACCACGCATTAAAATTATTGATTTTGAGCCCCTTCGATATATATTATAGAGAGAGAGAGAGAGAGAGAGTGAGGCTACTATGCGTCTAGAAGCACGGAGCCTTCCGTGCTTCCAAGTCGTTTTTGATGTTGCGACTTTCGAATCGTCGATCGGCTCCGTTAAACTTAATCTAGAGTATTTGAAGTATCTAGAAAATAAGTTTTGAATTTTTGATATCATTTACCTAGTTATATATATATATAATATATATTATATATATATATATATAATGGGCTGGTATGTCTTTGGAAGCACGGATCCCTCCGTGCTTCCAAGTTGTTTTCGATGTTCGGACTTTCGAAATCGACGATCGGCTCCGTTAGAGTCGATCTAGAGTATTTGAAGTACCTAGAAAATAAATTTTGCGTTTTTTCGATATCAATTTGCCTAGTGATCAAGGGGCTCAAAATCAATAAATTTTAACGGCCGTGGTGAGCCGGTTGCCAAGTTTAACGGTGTAGAAATATCCAAATCACATGAAATTTTGATAGAAAATTCTTTATACCATATAAAACAAGATCAATAAACTTCGATCTATAAATTTTAATGCCATATCATCATATTTTGTGAGATTTTTATTTTCAGCCGTTGATTTTGAGCCCACTTCGATCACTAGGCAAATGATATCGAAAAATCGTAAAATTTATTTTCCTAGATACTTCAGAATACTCTGATCCAAGTCTAACGGAGCCGATCGTCGATTCGAAAGTCCGAACATCGAAAACAAAGTGGAAGCACGGAGCGCTCCGTGCTTCCAAAAGCACCCTAGCCGCACTCTATATATATATATATATATATATATATATATATATATAGAGTGAGGCTACTATGCTTCTGGAAGCACGGAGCCTTCCGTGCTTGCAGGTCGTTTTTGATGTTGCGACTTTCGAATCGTCGATCGGCTCCATTAAACTTGATCTAGAGTATTTGAAGTACCTAGAAAATAAATTTTATGATTTTTCGATATCATTTGCCTAATGATCGAAAGGGGTCAAAATCAACGGCTGATTATATATGTATATATGTATATGTATATGCCATGTGGCTAATTATAGTGTATGCACTTCTGAGTTCATGAAGGTAGTTTGTGTACCTTCACACATAGGAGGGAGAAAAAAATATGCTAGTGTTGGGTTCTCGGAAATAAATAAATAAATTTTGGTTGAAATTTTTTTTTTTTTTTCGTCCGTTTAGTTTTCGGATGTGGAAAATTATTTTTCAGATATCATTGAAATTCCTTTTTGTTTTTTCAAATTTGTGCTTTTAAAATTGTTTATCCAGAAAACAAAAACTATGGGAAAAGTGTTTTCCATAAAATGCTTTTTTTTTTTTTCCAACAAACAATTTTTGACGATTTTTCTTGAAAAAATGTTAAATCTTTTCAAAAATGAATTGTAGGATTACAACTCTTGATCCAAGGGTTTTGCTGTTAGGATAATTAAGAAGGAGAGTTGAGTGTATATTGTCTGTATAGTAGACAATTTTGTGTTCATTCAGGCAAAAAATGTAACGTTTCAAATTTGTTCTTAGGGCTCATTTGATGCTGGGGTTATCTAATCTAATATTATTGTACTAAAAAAATATATTTGCTAAAAGAAGCATATAAACATATACTTCTTTATATTCCAGCAGGATCGAAAAAATTATATTATCGTCGAATTATTGTTATATACATAACATAATATCTTTTTACAAAATAAATAAAATTTTTTTTTACAACACTTTCTTACCAGATGTAACTAAAAAAATAAAATATTGTTTTTTACAACACTTTCTTGCAAGATGTAACACGCACTCCTCACAATTCCAAAAAAAACTTTACAAAATTTTAACTATTAAATATAAATGTCTAATTTTTAAAATATATAAATATCTTCTTATAGGTTAATTATCGTTGTTTGGCCTTTGAATTTCCACAGTTTGGATAGAAGAGATAGTTCGATGTAACATGGTATTTATAAGGGACCATTTCATTAGTTGTGCGTTAAATTTCTACCCCTAATTTCCTCTCTCCTAGCCTACCCCTAATTACTAAATATATATAAGAGTGAACAAAAATTTTGGATCTACTGATTTTTCTTCCATAAAACACTTCTTTTTTAAAGATACACATACTTTTATAATCCTATAAATTTTTACCAATCTGGCTAAATAGTTTTATAAAATCACTTTTAAAAAAATTACTATCAGATTTAGCAACACACACTTTGGAGCTTCTAACAAAAATACTTATTCAGATCAAAATTAATTCTGCAGAAATTACTTGTCCAACAGCTAGACCAAGCAGGCTATATATCTATTATATTTCTTTTTTTCCCCACAAGATAAACATATTAATTTTACAAACATATTTATATTATATTAAGTGTCAAAGCTGAAACTACTAAAAAGTGTTTATTCATGTAAAAGTAAATATGCAAATTCACTAATGCTGCAGAAATCCATATACAATTAATCCTACCTGTGAGAGTGGAACTGATAATATCAGATCATACTCGGATCCTGATATGCTCACGAGTCGACAGAACTCGAGTCACAAAGTAAACGTCTACGGGATCTCTCATCAATGCTTCCAGCAGAGGTGGGACTAAAGCACCATTTCCTTTCTGACATTAAATTTTAAAAAGAAAAAAAAAAAAAAAAAAAAAAAAAAAAAAAAAAAAAAAAGACAAACATTCAAGATATCAGACACATCCCTTTGGGTCCCTATCAGATTACAGATACAATAGAAATAATAATAGTTAGCACTCTAAAATTATATTTCGACATATTCTTTAGTGCTTTATAAATGACAAAATCACCAGAGAAAGTTACCAATGACGTATTCTTTAGTGCTTTATAAATGACAAAATCACCAGAGAAAGTTACCAATGACGACGGTTTCTGGATTTATCTCATATTTCAAATTCTGAGAGGGGTACAGTGCTGCAAATTTTTCTGAATTCCAGTACTGTAGGAGTGTAGGTATCCATCCAAGTTTGAATTAGCTGAAACTGAGAGCCCCTCCCATGCTGTTAGTATCTAGCCTGTTGAAGCCAATTTTAATGCATTATACACAGAACCACCTAAAGTTTGTGACCCAAGTAGAGATTCGGGGAGTTGCAACTTATCTCCGCTATCTCCACTTCCCTTAATACTCTTCTATAACATCATATCATACAAATGTAATCAAAAACACGAACAAGAGCAGCAGCAGCATGACAAAGATCATCATCCAACTATATTACAACCTGCCTCGCTTGCTGGTTCGGCCGCTGATTAGCCCGCCTCAGCCTCAGCCCTAAATCTCCCACTTCCTGGTCGAGCCGGATCAGGCCCAGATCTCGCAGGCCTGTTTCCTGGGGCTGCGGATTCCTCTCGGGTCCAGCAGTCCTCTGGTGCACAGATTCTTCCCCAAAGTTGTGCAATCTCCGGCCGATCAGATAGCGGTCGTCCCTTATGGAGTTGTGAAGGTTGGTGAACCAAGTGTGGAACCTCCTCCCGCAGAAGTACACGGCGCTCAAGACGAGGCAGCCGAGCCAGGCAAACCGGTAGACCGCAGAATTTACTATGAGTGGGTAGCCGAACACGGGGAAGATCCCCTTTGCAAAAACATAAGGAACACATAGCGCGGTCAGTAGTTTGGAGATGATTGGTATCACGATCTCGCGCAGCACCCATAGCCCTCTCAGCCGGGAGAAGCCGTCCTCTCTCACTCTCTCAAACTTTCTTCGCCAGCTTTCGTCCACCAAAGGCGCCATCTGATCCAACATAACCTTTGCCAGCAACAAGGGCACCATAGTTAGAATACTAATAAACAGAATGATAGATATTGGCTCATAGCTAATTGAAACCTATTTGCCGGGCTGGAGCTTCTGCAGTCGTAGAAGCCAGGCCAAAAAGGCACGAATCGCCAGCAGTAAATAGGTTACATAAGGTGATCATATTAATTGCGGGATGATGAGAGATTGTATCCATACCAGTCGAGTCCATATCTTGAGAAATATCAGTCCAAGAGCCCAATCTTGGTACAAGAGAAAGACCGGGCTTTCGTCGATTGGCACCCTCATAGGCACGATAATTAGCAACTCAAATAGAAGGCCGATCAACACAGGAATGACGAAGATCTGAAAAAAGAAACAACAATATTTGTTATTCAGCGGGAGGAAAAACATTAGCACTATAACCAACCACTAGGCAAAGTTGCTTACCCATATTGACAGAAGCGCAAAACTCTTCAGTACAATCGCACACCATTTTGAGATCTGCGATAAGAGAACCCACACTCTCTTAGTTTTGATATAATCATACGAATATCTTGCTCCAGCTGCAACACTCCAGATGACGTAACATCCGATACTAAATGCTAAGAGGTCTAGAAATAAAGAAAGATCAAGTCAGCACCCCATACCTGGGAAAGAACAATTAGAAAACAATAAAAAGGCTCAGCTAATATTTACCGTTGCACTTGATACCATGCATAATTGGGAG
Source organism: Ananas comosus (assembly GCF_001540865.1). Taxonomy (NCBI): domain Eukaryota; kingdom Viridiplantae; phylum Streptophyta; class Magnoliopsida; order Poales; family Bromeliaceae; genus Ananas; species Ananas comosus. The sequence continues at coordinate 7,310,804 of NC_033639.1, forward strand.
GCGGGGGATGGCATTGAAAAGCGCACGCCCAAGGGAAATGGGAATGACAATCATAGCTGAATTAAATAGCAGAAGTGTCATCCATGCCAGTACCAACAACAGCACAATACGAAGTGCAAATCCATACCTATCAAAAGAAATAAATTATATCATGTGACAACTTGCAAAGTACAAAGATCATATATTATTAAAAACAAGAGTAATCAATCTATTAAAAAAACAGAAAACATTCATGAAGAAATGAGAGTGGTCAATCAATATGTTTTCTTAATTTTCTATATGAATAAATTATCCACTACTAATTAGCATTTCGTGCAGATTAAATGAAACATTGTAATTTTCCTAATTAATTCTGTTCGTTTAAAACATATAATTCCGATCCGGTTGTCACTGCCAAGTGCATATATAATGTTTTAGAAACAGAAAAACGATATAGACAATACATGAATCAATAAGTTAAATCAATGATGTATGCATTTAGAACATAAAAACACTTACTCAGAATCTGCTTGGTCATCTAAATCAGAGTCATCAGCAACATCAGCATTTTCAATGGCATTGCCTCTCCTGTCGTGATCTTCTACAGCAACATGCGGTACAAAACGCTGCCGGATCCCACCTTCACGTCTCTCATGGATTCTATCGAGCCTTACCACCCCATTTCCATTTTCATGCCCGCCATTCTCCTCAGGTCTTGGTAGTAAGAAATCACTTAAGCCAAGGGCCCAACCAACCACAGCAAACCAATAACGTAAAAGGGACTTAATTGTTTCACGTGGCTTGAAGTGGTCAATTGCAAAAGGAATACATATTTGGAACAGAAGCATATCAGCAGGTATCTCCGTAAATGGGTCAAAAACACTGCAATTTATGCATCTGTTGTTAGAATTACGATTGAAGAACAAAGAGGCTTCATAAAAAGGATGCAATATAAAACGCCAACAGGTTATCCAATAATTAAAAACTATGAGTAGCTCACCTAATGTCCAATGGGAAAATGGAAGGTGCCAATCGCATGGCTACTTTAACAGGCAAGAAGACGAGCATCACAATCAAGCTTCCATAGACAGCAACAGATAACAAAACACGCCGAGCATGTTTGTGCACAGGGTCATCAATTAGATCTCGGAATGGATTGTAATTTGGATCTGCCGGGTCCCGCAGAAAGTAAAGAACTCCATTACGCAATACCTACCAAAAGCAAAAGATTGAATGGATGAGAAATGATAATTAGTCAACATGCTAAGTAGAGTTATAAACACGATATAAATAAGTTGAACCGTACCCCTCGAAGAAGACTCACAAAAATGCTTATTTGGAGCATGTAAACAATCCCAACAAGCCAGTGAATTGAAGTGCTCACTAAAGGGGCAACCAAAAAGAATTCAACTCGTTGAGCAATTGTTGAACCCAGCATCTTTAAAGTGCACACATCAAGCCACCACCCACACATTAATGGGAAGACCCCAAGCTCGATTACCAAAAGGAAGGCAACTTTAACCATAGTAAGCAGATGTCTCATTCCTGCCAAGAACTGCCGGAAAAGAGATGGAATCGCCTCTACTATTGCAGCTAAACCATACAGCCTTCCAATGGTCAAGCGCTCACCCTTGACATACCGAAGCAAAGCAAATATTCCAAGATAAAGAAAAACCAGGGAGAATATAAACGTATAACCAACTGCAAGTGTGGTAACATCAGATAGGCGTGAAGAGCCGGTTGTTTCTTTCAATACATCCGTTGAAACAGCTTTGACACTGTTTGAGACTACATCAAGTTCGGTGATGTTTTTCTTCAAGGTGTCTGCAGTAACCTCCATCACATGTCCAACAAAACCCTCATTGTGACTTTCAGATGAGAAGTTCTTCACAGCAGAAAGGGCATTCTTCAAACCAATGTTAGCCAAAGAGAGTGCCGACTCTGTAATTGGCATAACACTTGCCAGCATCGAACTAGAGGCCGAAGAAAAGAACCAGGATAGATAGTAGAGGACTATCCTACCCAATGAGAAAGGAACAAAAATCACAACACCTAGGAATATTGCATTGCTTGCCAGCACCTGAAAATAGGAAAAAAAAAATTTTCAATTCATATTAGCAAACAACATAAACAAGATTAGAGTAATATTCCGCAAAAAATGCAACTAGCAAGACAACCCCTCGGTACTTCACCTTGTATTAATGTTGTCTAACATAATGCAAGCTTTAAAATTCTATAGATGACCAAGATATCTAGCAATGAATTAATCTTGCATACAAAATGGGAAACATATTAATCATGAAAATTGAAAAAAATGTCAAATCTAATTATAAGGTAAAATAAGTTTTAAGTGGTGAAGAAAAAAAGAAAAATGCAATTAAGAGGGGGAAAAAAATAAGAACACTTACAGTTATAGCATTTTCAACCAAATGGAACACAGGCCCTTGCATTCCAACAAGTTCATCAAATGGTACATCTTCTGCACCATCAGCATCATCTAAGCCATCAAACATTTGTTCAACCTGGGCTTCTAGCCGAGCAGCCTGCATTTCCAATCGAGCAGCAACATTTTCCGCATTTCTTCTAATCATTTGACCTGCACCAGCAATTCCCTGGGCTCCTTGTCCATCTTCGACATTTCCATCACCAGCAGGAATCCGATTTGCAGGGCCAGCTAGCCGTCTAACAGCCCGAGCTCCATGCCTTTCTTGGCCTTCATCATCCCTCTCACCATCATTTCCTCCAACTTCACGCAGATGCCTAAAATAATCTCTTAAAGAGGTAGCCCCAAGAAATATAAAAACTATGCTAGCAGAGAGTAGAAACCCATGTAAGCAGTCAGTAAGAATCACTGGTACAGAAATGTGACTCAAGAATAGCCTCTGTGCTTCACCAAGAGTTCTCACGAATGTCAAGCGCCATATCCAAAATGTAATAAATGGTATTATCAGGAGCCAAACAGAAAGAACAAAGGCAAGCCGAAGGAAGAACTGTAAAACATGGCAAGCTTTCATGGCTGTTCCAACCACAAATTCCTGGAAAGGCAGTCTTGCAGGAGCATCCTCCGCATAGACAGGGGAGAAAGAAAACACATGCTTGCACACCTGCAGAGCAAAACACATTCATCACTTAAATCACAAATAGAAGTATTCAAGGAAGAAAACCTAATTAATATAAGGGACCAGAAAATAGAAAACAATTATCCATGCGGGTAGTTTTCACCCACGTGCATAAGAACCACACTTGCAACCCATTGAACCAGCACCCCAAATTTCCCCTAAAGTAAACTCTAGGACAAAATTACTAGTCCTCTTCTCTGCCAAAAAATGAGAACCTCCACATGTATCTTGTAGCTTTATCAGCATGCCTGTAATCTCTGCCAAATAAAGACCTTCACTCAAATAGGAATTCGCAGCACTTGTCTAGTTCCCTGGATTTCCTATTTGCAAGTCTTATAAAACTATTTATGAGTACTGCACTAATTGCATTAACAACCTCTAATTCTGTGATCATGTCTTTCTCCACACATGCATCCCGCTTTAACATTTCCACCTATAATTCCTTTATCACTATTTTAACCTTTCATGTACAAATAATAATAATAATAATAATAACCTATTTCTCAACCTTTTCTACTACCAACATAGTGATTATTCAATACTAACTTTCATTCTAAATTTAAAATACTTTCAGCAACCTATCTGTAGTACAAGACCCTAATTCTTTGATGCCAGTTGGAAACTATCCACATAGACTAGCTTCCTTATCTGTAAGTGTTTGGGGGCTGTTTAAAAGTCAAATGCACTATAGGACTTTCTTTTGTAATTGCGAGCCAAGAGTATGGATTTAGCGTTGCAAGGTAATGGAAGCCATTAACTGTAGAATATTTCATGTACAAGGTGATTCGTCTTATTACAAGAAAATGACTCAGATGCCAAATAATCTACTTTTCAGGATATTTGATCATATTCTTCATCTATCAAATACTACAAGCTTGTTGGAGATGAACTGAACAAGATGTTTGTGCATCCATACAAACCCTAAGGACCTATTTTGCTATTGTAATAAGTTATCCTTGAATAACTTATTCGGTATAAAGTTTTTCTTGTATGACTGGAGGCAAAAAGTTTGATTTTTGGTTCTTGAAAGGTCTTGTGACTCTTGTCCTCCATAATTTGGTAGAATAACATATTTCACCTGCGATGAATTATCTTATTCTGAAAAATTGACTAGAAAGTGAAATATGTTATTCCATTCTAAACGTTTGATCATATTTCTCATCTACCAAACACTACAACTTCTTGAATAACTCAAAGGTATAACCAGATTAAGATATTGATGCATCCAAAGTGGACCTAAAACTTATGCCATCTCATGAGAGTTCATCCTAATATCCTATTCAGGAAGGACAAAGAATTACATATGAAAACCACAATAAGTAGTAACCACAATTTAAAAGCAAACACTTGTGAGGAAAGCTGATTTAAACAGTTCTCCATTTAGCTCACCCTTCTCATCTCTAATTACAGTTCAATCATTTCTCAATAAATACCCCGTTCTAAGTGCAATTTACCCAAAAATGGTCAATTAACAACTGCAATCTACCAACACCAGGATCATACCTAAAATTAAGCACCAAGAGTATGTAATTTATCAATTTCATCAATTTATTGGCGACGGTAACCACTGATTCACACCATGCAACCCTAAGATCTGGTCAAATTTAAGGTACTAGAAGAAGGCTCCAAAATCACACCATGAATCATTCCCCAAAATCGAAACCCTAACCGAAGCGAATCAGAAAAACCCTACCTCGCACTGGCGAGCGTTGCTGTGGCTGAGCCACTGAAGGAGGCACTCCTGGTGCACGAACTTGATGCTCCCGCTGCACGCGCAGGGGTACCGGAGCGGGTTCTCCGCGTCGCCGGGGTTGCGGCAGATCCGGCACACGTCCCCCTCGTCGTCGTCGTCCTCCTCCTCCTCCTCCTCCAACCTCCTCCCCGTCGCCGATGCAGGAGGCGGCGCCGCTGACGACGACGCCACCGACGACGCCGACGCCGCCGCCGCCGCCGCCTTCGCGGCGGAATCGCCCGGCGCCGACGCTGCGGGGGTGGGATCGTCGATCTCCTCCATGGACTCCTACGATCGCTCTCTCTCTCTCTCTCTCTCTCTCTCTCTCTCTCGATGGGAAATGGCTTATGGAGCAACAATGATTTGGGCAGGGTAGAGAGAGAAATTAATAAATAGTAGCGGGTACGGGGAGAGGAGAGGCGGTGTGGACCGTGTGGTGTTGAAGGAGGAGGAAAAATTGCGACCGCGTCGAATTACGGAATGGGCTGGTTGAATCTATTAAAAAAATGGTTAATTTCATATTGATCCATGTCAAATGGTTAATTTCGTACAGATCCAGGTAAACATGGTAAATAATAAATATATATATTTCTATAAAGTTCAATTTTCGTATATTATTTCTATAAAAATTTTCACATTTTCTGTCACTCTAATTTGTTATTATAAGATAACTATTTATATTTTTAATTTTGTCATCACAAATATATCACTCCAAAAGTCATAACAATATAATATAAAGAGATAAAAATATCAAAAACTAATCAAGGTTAACTAAATTTTTCTAACAGATTATAACGATAAGAATATATTTAAAAATATCAGGACTTTTTCAGAAACAATATATGAAAATTGTAGAGATATATTTGTCATTTACTATATTTGAAAGATCTTGTATAAAATTAACCCTTAAAAAAAGAAAAAAATTTCTCTATACCCTTATAAAATCATCTAATTTTATAAATACCTATCTAAAAATTAAAATATCATATAAACCCGCAAATTTGAAAAACTTTCAAAAATAACCCTACCATCAAATTTCTATCTAAATTAAAGTTAATTAGTATTTAAATTCCAACTTTACCCCTCTTATGTATTTAATGGTCAATTATTTTATTTCAAAAATATCCTCTATTATATTTCAAAATAATCAAAGTAAAATTAAATTGATTTTAATTTAAAAAAATTATTCATTTCAATTAAAAATAAATATTTCTATTTGGAATAAATTGCAGTTAAATTAACAATGAAGCAAAATAAAATTTATTTAACTACAATTTATTCCAAATAGAAATATTTATTTTTAATTAAAATAAAAAAAATCTAAAACTAAAATCATTTGAATTTTACTACAGTTTTGGTCTAGATAAAGTTTAGTTAATTTTGAAATATAATAGAGGGTATTTATGAAATAAAACAATTGACCATTGAATAAAATTTGGCCAATTTGCATAAAAAATCCACTAGTTTTGTGCTTTTGAAAAAGTGGGCCACCTTTTTCGATTTTGTAGATTCGGGCTAGATTTTCAGCAAACTGACCAAAATATCCTTATTATTTTTTCTCTCTCCTCTTTTTTTTCCTCTCGTTCTTTTTAAGGGCATTTTTTCTCTCTCCTCTTTTTTTTTCCTCTCGTTCTTTTTTTTCTCTCTACGAAAGCAGCGGAGGCAGAGACGGGAAAAGCCCGCCTCGCCTCTACCACGCACGCCCTCGCCCTCGCCCTCGCCCTCGCCCGTGCACCCCCCCCGCCCTTCTTGCCTCCGACCCTGCTGAGACCGCGCCACGATCCTCCTTCTCCACTAGGGCACGACGACGTCGAAGCGCAGGCTCTTCTCCTCCACCGTGCATCGGAACGTCGCGACATCGTCGGAGGTGGCGAGATCGCCTCCGACGACGTCGCGATGGTTGCGATAGAGAGCAAGGGAGAGATGGTGACAAAAAAATTATAGAAAAAAATAAGAATAATAAAAAATAAAAATAAAAATTATTTTTTTCTACAGAAAAGATCAAAAAATATAGAAGAAGAAAGAAGATGATGAAATTGCACTGTTAAAATAAGATTACACTGTTTTAAAAAAAATTGCACTATTTTAATAAAAATTGCACTATTTGATATAGAAATTATACTCTTTTGGAATAGATTTTACACTCTTTAAACCAAAGTTGTACTATTTAGGAGAATTTTGCACTATTTCTTTTCCTTTTTTTTTTTCTTTCTCTTCTTCGTCTTCCACCGCCGCCTCCCGCGGTTTCGGAAGCTGAACTTGCAGGTAAAGACGGGCTGGCGCATGGAGCCCTGGAGCTCACTCGGGCTTGCTGTCGAACTCGAAGACGAAGCGCGGGTCGGGCTTGGAGCGGACGATGATCAGGGCAAGCTGCTCTTTTACTTCCTAATTAAGCCTAAAACCAAAAGGTATCCATGTCATGTAGCTAGATGAAGTATAATAAAATGTTAGGTTCTTCCATGAAGATCACAAAGGAACACAATTTAATAACTGGAAACCGAACATTTATAAGAACTCCACATAAAAGATTGAACTATTTTAAGTTTTCAAAAAGTAGCAGCAGGAACACCAAAATGAGATCAAATCACAACCCAGTCACCCCCAAAACCCCAATTCACGACAGAGAAGGGCGAAAGAGTACCGTGAAGGTTGTGGGGGTGGCGCCGATTAGGCCAAAGAGAAGGACACCCCAACCCTTAGACACCTTTCCTCTCTCTTGCCACGCCTCGCGGTCGCTCTTCTTCTCCGAAGTAGAGCCCATCACCGAAACCCTAATTCTCCTCCGACGCCATGGCACGGGATCGAGAGCTCGCAAGGATCGAGCTCATGCTTCGATCAATGGCCAAAAAAAAACCCTTCTCAACACAGTAAAAGAAGGAGGAGCGATCGATTTTTTCTTAGAATAGAAGAGATTAGAGATTCAGCGAAGAAGCTTGGAGCCAAAACTGCTTCAAATGCTTCCGACCTCTTAATTTGATCTCCATATAAATATAGGAATGAGTATTGATGTATTCGCTGAAGACGGGCTGGTGTATGTAGCCCTGGAGCTGGAAGACCTGGGGGCTGCACTCGGGCTCGCCCGTATTCACCTGCAAGTTTAGCTTCCGAAACCTCGGGAGGCGGCGGCAGAAGAAGAAGAAGAAGAGAAAGAGAAAAAGAAAAGGAAAAAAAATGGTCCAGAATTCTCCTAAATAGTACAACTTTGGCCTAAAGAGTATAAAATTCATTTCAAAATAGTATAATTTTTATATCAAATAGTGCAATTTTTATTAAAACAGTACAATTTTTTTAAAAACAGTGTAATCTTATTTTAACAGTACAATTTCATCATCTTCTTTCCTCTTCTATATTTTTTTATCTTTTCTGTAGAAATTTTTTTTATTATTTATTATTATTATTTTTTTTCTATAATTTTTTTTTGTCACCACCTCTCCATTGCTCTTTATCGCAACCACCGCGATGTCGTCGAAGGCTTTGACGACGTCGTGGCGTTCCGACGCGTGGTGGAGGAAAAGAGCATGCGCCTCGACGTCGTCGTGCCCTAGTGGAGAAGGAGGATCACGGCGCGGCCTTAGCAGGGTCGAAGGCGAGGAGGGCGGGGTGCAAAGGCGAGGGCGAGGGCAAGGGCGTGCGGGGCAGAGGCAAGGCGGGCTGCTTCCGCCTCCACCTCCGCTGCCTTCTTCGAAGAGAGAAAAGAAAAGATGAGAGAGAAAAAGTAATAAGGGTATTTTGGTCAGTTTGCTGAAAATCCAGCCCAAATCTGCAAAATAGAAAAAGGTGACACACTTTTGCAAAAACGCAAAACTAGTGGATTTTTTATGCAAATTGGCCATGAAATTTAGTAAAATTCAATTAATTTTAGCTAAAAAAATTTATTCATTTCAATTAAAAATAAATATTTTTATTTGAAATAAATTGTAGTTAAATTAATAGTGAAGCAAAATAAATTTAATTTAACTACAATTTATTCCAAATAGAAATATTTATTTTTAATTAAAATGAAAAAAAATTAAAACTAAAATCAATTGAATTTTACTAAATTTTTAGTCTAGATAGAGTTTATTAATTTTGAAATATTAGAGGGGTAAAGTTGGAATTTAAATACTAATTAACTTTAATTTGAATGGAAACTTGATTGTAAGGTTATTTTTGAAAGTTTCTCAAATTTGGAGGGTATACGTGACATTTCAATTTTTAGATGTGTATTTATAAAATTAGATGATTTTAGAAAGGTATAGAAAAAATTTTTCCATAAAAAACTTTTGCCTTTACTTGGTGTAGGCACATATCTAATATGCCGCACTCCTAAAATTTAATGAGGCTTTAGAATTAAAATAGAAAAAAAAAATAACTTTTTATATAAGAAGCACCAACTTATAATTATCAAGTCAACACCAAATTTTATCACACAGTAATTTTTTGGCTAATTTGCATAAAAATTTATTAATCTTTTTATTTTTGTAAAATCATATTGATTTTTTACATTGGCATATTCGATTTAAATTTTTAGAAATTGAACTAAAATTTTTTTATCCCTCTCTCTCCATCCTTCACCTTATCCTCCTTATTTCGTAAGATGTCGTTGCCACCATTGTTGTCCCCTTTCTCTCTCTCTCCTCCTCTATTGTTTTTTTTCTCCCTTATCCTTCTCCTTCATCGTCGTCATCGCGGATATAGAATGTAAACGTGAGGGCAATAATCTCCGAGGGATTTTTTCTGACGATGGCAGGGCAGAGGTCGAGGAAACCGAGGTTGCAATGGTAATGATGTGCATGCGATGGAGGAGGTGTTAGTTATATGCCCAAAAGCTAATATGGTGACACTAGCTTAAGAATATTTACGTATTAATTATTTATAATTCATAATATGAGGGCAGATATTCTATTCATGTCTATTGTATAGCAGTTCAATATTTGACATGAATCGTCCATACAGTCTTTGTTTGAAAAAGACATATTTCTAAGAGTTAGAAATTTGAGATATATATTTTTCTCTACGAGACTCTTTAAATGCTCCTAGCCAGAGGAATATTACAGGGACGGTAATATTCCGGATAAGCCGGTGTATGCTATGTTTCTAATTGAGGTGACGAATCTCAAGTCACTAGTGTAGGGACACTAGAACAAGTATACAGGTGCTTGTCAGAGAACAAGTACACTGAGCGTGACTATTTAATTGAACAGTCATATAGTTCCATGCTCGCCAATGACAGGTTCATTGCTACAGTTGTGTGAAGTACTCCTCAGACCTGAGGCATCATAGTTGCTTCACGTACAGGTTGCTACCGTTTGATAGTACTAATACTTAGACTCTAGACATGGGTCTATGTTCGGTACTGATTGGCTGTAGTGATTTATACGAGGAGGCATGTGAATGCGCAATAAGGAATCTAACACTTTCAATGACGAGGGAGAATGTCCTATGCAGTCTATCAGACTTGACTCGGAAAACTCCTGGCCAGGGTACTTGGTATGTGGAAAGAGTTTCCAACTGTGTTATCATATTGAGTTGATTTCAGATAGTCTAGTCATATGATTGAATGATAAGGTTTGGCAAGTAACCATGACCTTAGTTCGATTGGGACGTTGTATGTTGGAAGGAATTAATCACATGGTAACTGTAAGCGGAAAGGTTCATTCTTCATCACCATTCTGGATTGCCGTGATATACTGCTAGGTGTCACTCACGGACAGTGAGAGAATATGAATGATTCGAATTGAATTGTTCTTATTTATCGATTAGAAGAATTCTAATTAAATATCAAAGAGTTTGATGTTGAGCTCCACTGCCGAATGGTAATGAACCTATGCGGTCACACACATTAGGAATTGTGTGCACCTGAATCGTTTGGATGAAAGTCGTTCACTAAAGAGTTTAGTGTAAGCAATAAAAAATAAAGGGAAGCTGCTTAATTAAATTAGATTTAATTATTCGATTCGGTTATAACTGATAATCCTAATTAAATTAGGATCTCAGAATCAGTTAGAGAATTATGCGCAAGATTTAAATTTATCTCTAATTAGATTAGTAGATAATATTTAATCATAAAATATATTTAAATGAGATTTAAATATTAGTGAGTAATCTTATTGGATAAGATCAAAATTAGATAAGATCTAATTAAATATTGGAGAGATTAATATTTATCTCTAATTGGATTAGAGAATAATTAAATATTCATAATATCTTATAAGATAAGATTTTTACTAGATTTGATTTAGTTGGATAAGCATGAACATTTAATTGTCAAATTTTATTGGAGAGAGAGAAAAATCTTATTAGGTAAGATTTTATGAAATAAGATTCTATATATACATATATAGATTTATATGTACGGATGAATATACAATGAATTATAAAAAAAAAAGAAAAAAAAAGAGGTGAAACCGTACGGCACATAGTGCCATATGGATTGAATGCATGGTAATTAAGATGCCATGCATATTAATTAATTTGATGCATGTTAGCCTTTTGATCTTTATACATATAGAGATCAATCTCTCTGATTTCTCTCCCGCACGCGTGTTTCTCTCCGATCAACTTCTCTACTCTTCATCGACTGGTGGATCATGAAAGGATTGCTAGCACCGTCCACATGGTCCGTGACTCATTCTATTCGTGAGACGAAGATTGATCGGGTCGCCGATTCCGTGTGGATACGCGTAGAGGCCGGGCATGTGCACGGCTCATCGGAATCTCTGTTCGTCATATTCAGTTTCAACCGTACAGTAGATCAAGAGACCTTAACTGGTCCATGGTAAGATCTCTAAACATTAAGAGTTTTGTTTAGATTAAATTTTTGCATAGTAACATGAGAATGATCCGCCGGCAACGATTTGATTTATTAGTTTTCGGTTTTCATGTGTGATATGTATTTGGCTTCCGAAAAATTTTAAAAGTGCAAAAACTATTTTCCACTGCGTTTTTCTGATGTACCGGTTAATTTCTAACAGTGGTATCAGAGCCGATTCTCATGTTCTATGTAAAAATATTAAAGATCGGTACGGTTCGATCAAATTTTTCGGATTCTTTGTACGATTAGATCGTTCTCATTTTGTCATTTTGCATGTGCTACGATTTGTTGTTTTATTACAACAATATTGCAAAGCAAAAATGCGAGATAACGTATTTTATAGTTCCGAAAAATTTAATCGAGATCCGAGATGGATCGGTTGCATTCTTTGTATAATTAATTATATAGAAGATGATCATGAACTTGACTAGATCTCTGTGATGTGATTATGGATGTATCTCGATGTTTTTAAGATGATGTGATGTATTTTTTTATGGGTGTAATTTATGCAATTATTTATTATTTAGTTTCCGGTATTTGTGAATAGGGCTTGCGTGCATTTGTTCTTCTCTTTAAATTAATTTGTAATTTATTGGGATCTGCGTATCCCTACTAGTCTAATTTGTAATAATTAGATCATGCAAAATTAGAGTGCACCGCAAGAGTTGACGGACTGAGGTCGTAAATTTTTACGCCACCGTGGCATACATAGGACTCAGGAGAAGAAGATGATTGAATGGTTGCAGACGGCCGGGATCCATCTGATCACATAAGATGTTGGTAAATCCGGAAGTTGAAGAATAGTTTTTCTCAAAAGTTGAGAATGTGTATGTGAATGTAACAATTACCCCATAGACCGATTTGACTCATCAGCTCGAGTCAAATTATAAAAGTTCATGATCATCCCTTTTAGCATACAGTTATTTATTTATTTTATGTGATGCATGTTATTTTATATCATGAGATGTGATATGTGAATGTGATGATGATGCGAAATTAATAAAGTTTTAATCTCCCTATAATATATTAAGTAGGAACGAATGGGTATATGATACTCTATCGTGGCTTTCCACCAATCACAGGATGAGAATATTGTTCCGACATTGAGTAGTCACGCATGGTCCCATGGGGCTACTTGTGTTTGGGCAATGTGAACATCTTGTCATATGATGCTACAAGATGGGATTACCAACGGATCCAAGAAATTGTCCGGTGAGGGTCTTTTGGTAGTTCCATACTTGTAGGAAAGGTGGGTTCGACTTAACTAGGGCGTTTGCACCAAGAAACTGTCCGGTGAGGTGTAAAACCCTAGAGGCCGAAGGATGATCGGATCGTACATGAGATGTACCGAGGTAAGGTGTTACCCGCTTACTAAATTACGACTTTCCAAGAAACCGTCCGGCGAGGTAAGTCATAATTTATAAGACCCTGATCCCCGCTAGAAATATCAAGGGTTGACGATTTCCGTCTTTCCACCTAGGGAGTGTGGAAATTCAATAAATTTAGTGGGGGGTACCTATTGGATTTAAAGGCCCTAATCTAATAGGATAAAAATGATTAATACTTAACTATATAATCATTTCTATTTAGCTACACAGTTGACCTTATTTGAAACAATTTTCAATCTGTTGACAACTAACTGATTGGGTAGGATATAGAGAATTGTTCTCAATTTGAAGTAAGTAGTCGACATACTTAACTCCATCCTAATCTCTCATTTGGAGATTCATAACCAAGAAAATATAATTTCAAAATAAGTACGACATCATTACACATTAGAGCAAATGGTTGCTTAGATAAACAAAACTATTAATATTCAAAGTGTGTTGTGGAAAACATAAAGAATATTTATAGTTTATTATATTTTATACAAAAGTTGTATAATAAATGATGTCTTCTTTGCAAATATAAGATATTAAAGATATTAATACAAGAGTTGTATGATGAGTATTGTTGAATACGTGACATTACATGTCCGCATACAAGAGTTGTATGGTATGTGGAGTCATATACTCGATATGAGATATCAAGTTTAAATAGATAAGTAAGGATGGACCTCTGTGATCGTCACAGATAGAGGTCGAGCTAACTTCTAATTCCAGATAATCCAATTGGATATGATAAGTTCAATATCTTACTTGTTACATTGAGAAGTATTTTGTATTAAATAGATAGGCATCTAGTGTGATATCCTTTGGACTGAAAATGTAGCAAGAGTTGCCATATTAGTTCAAAGAAAAGATACGAATTACCATTTGGTTAAAAACTTAAATGCTGTCTTTAAGGGCTGATATACCTTTTACTTTGAGAAAGTACAATTCTATCTATTATTTATTATATAATTTATTTGAAAAGTATAAGTACCTTGAAGGATGGCTTTACTTTTTAAAGAATGGTAAATTGCACAATTTATATGTGATAAGGAAGTTATTAAATTTGATGTAAACTAGAGGTCAGAGAATTAAGAGTTCATATAGCACTTGTGATTAGGTTGCATCGGTACGGATAGGATAAATAGATTGGCTAATAATGGTTTTGAGTTGTTTATTCAAAACCATACCCAATCTATGAGTCCAGTTCTAAACTGATATAACTAAATCATCCTTTGTGAGACAAAGTATAGTAGCCATTAAATACTCATACTAATGCATGGTGATGCATATCGATCATATGATGATCATGAATGGTTCTCTGATATTTCATTACTTTTACTAATGAAGGTCATAGTAAAAGTCATATGGATCTTATAAATCGCGAAATTGAATACTTTGAAGAAGTTCAAAGAGAATTCAAAATAAAGTTAAGCACAAGAAAGGGTGTTAATACTTAATCGATTAGATCGAGTAGGTTATTGCCTTAGTATTGAGCATTACATAACCTCTAGTATATAGACATTCTTTACAGTTTCCTTTTAATACTTTTTGGTATTTCAAAGGAGAAGTCGTATCTTGTAAGACATGGTACAAGTTAAAGTTAACTGTGTAATTGTATTATTATTCACTCTACAGTGTGCCAATCTTATCAATGTATTCCCACTAAAAGTAGTCCCTTCCGAAATTTTTGCCTATAAGATCGCATACGATGTGAAAAGATAGAAGGCAATTATTATGACTTGTAGATATCCATCATTTATTTTCGGAACATGAAATAGATTGGATGGATACTGCATCTAGCGTATATAGACTCAATCAATCTCAAAGAGTTGAGATATTATATTTTCTTCCCAAGAAAAGATTTTTGTTGACATACTTATTTTTCAATAAAAGGTTTATTATGAAAGAAGCAGTGGGAGGAATCTATATGGCTCAACAAAGTGTCTATTGAGCTGTGAGTCTATAAGTCTAGATTAATTATTTGTACACATAAGATCTAAGATATTTTCTAAATCTTAGATCAAATTGGATTTGATCATGAGGTATTAGAAGAAATTGTTCTTCTAAAAAGAGATAATGATTATCTTAGATGTGAAGAAACGATATGAGATATCAATCCGAGAAGATAGATGCATACAAGCAAATTTGAATGGATGATATGATCTTAAATTATTGACTCTCTATAAGGTAAGGTACCTTGTGAGTTTTACAATTAAAGATTTGTATAAATAAAAGGTACAGACCTTTGAAACTCCATCACTAACAAAATGTTGCGGTCAAAGAGAAAGTCTCGAATACAGTGACAGATTTATGGTGGATATCATAATCCATTTGTTTTTGCTTGTTAAACATGGTGATATGAGATATCATAGTTGATTCTTAATTTATATTATTAAAGAAAGCTACTGTTCCGAACAGTGGAAGAATTTCCTCACAAACTGTAAAAGGATCTAAACTATCTTCTTGAAAATATGACGTCTGCTTCAAAATGCAAGCAACGTGTTTGGTGTATCGGAAGAATAGACGAGTCAAAAAGTGTATAGAGAAATAGTGGGAGTACAAAATATGCTTTACGTATTGTACGTAAATAATATTTAATATTTGAGAAATTTAACCAGTATGATAATATTGATTATCAAGAACTTCTTGATGAAAATTCTAGTTATATATTTTCATCTGAAGAATGGGGGTCTATGGAGATAAATCTGATAAATTTCTTGAACTGCGTACATAGGATATCATGTTGAAGAGGTCAACAAGATTAAATTCTAATGAGAGACATATTATCCTTTGGAAGGAAGTTGTCTCTAACAGTGTGTGTGACATATTAAGAAAGGATGCACTTATGCGGGATCCTTTATAATTCAATATTTGGAATCTACACGTGTATTATTCTATGTGCGATGATTGATACAGTAAATATTACTGATAGATATTATCTAATACTTGTGAAGTATTGACACTAAAGAGAGAAAAGAGAGATTTTATAAGATTGTATTGGAGTTGTTGTTGCTTAAAAAGCTTGAGCAAGATAACATGAATGTTAAGTGTGGCGCTGCATGAGATGCACTATAGAATATGTTCTGGTTCATGGAGTTTAGAACTCCATATGGTTCATATGATATAGAACCTAGGTCTCATCAATGATCCAGACGTATTTAGTGAATGAAAATAATTTATACTCCCAACAACTTTCCTAAGTAGAATATAATAGTCATGAATAGTTCAGTGGATGCACTAGCTAAAAAGCTTACTCTTCAAGGGTTGAAGAGTTGACTTTAAATAATGCATATAAGATATGTGAGTGTTTGGCTTTAGTGCAAGTGGGAGATTGTTAGTTATATGCCCAAAAGCCCATATGGGGACACTAGCTTAAAGGTATTTGCGTATTAATTGTTTATAATTCATAATATGAGGGCAGATATTCTATTCATGTCTATTGTATAGCAGTTCAATATTTGACATGAATCGTCCATACAGTCTTTGTTTGACAAAGACATATTTCTAAGAGTTAGAAATTTGAGATATGTATTTTTCTGTACGGGACTGTTTAAATGCTCCTAGCCAGAAGAATATTACAAGGACGGTAATATTCCGGATAAGCCGGTGTATGCTATGTTTCTAATTGAGGTGACGAATCTCAAGTCACTAGTGTAGGGACACTAGAACAAGCATACAAGTGCTTGTTAGAAAACAAGTACACTGAGCGTGACTATTTAATTGAACAGTCATATGGTTCCATGCTCGCCAGTGACAGGTTCATTGCTACAGTTGTGTGAAGTACTCCTCAGACCTGAGGCATCATAGTTGCTTCACGTACAGGTTGCTACCGTTTGATAGTACTAATACTTAAACTCTAGACATGGGTCTATATTCGGTACTGATTGGCTGTAGTGATTTATACGAGAAGGCATGTGAATGCGCAATAAGGAATCTAACACTTTCAATGACGAGGGAGAATGTCCTATGCAGTCTATCGGACTTGACTCGGAAAACCCCTGGCCAGGGTACTTGGTATGTGGAAAGAGTTTCCAACTGTGTTATCATATTGAGTTGATTTCAGATAGTCTAG
>NC_033639.1:7327971-7508857 GCF_001540865.1 Ananas comosus
ATATATATATATATATATATATATATATGTATATATATATATATGCCCAGTTATTAATTAATTAATATTAATTACTCGCTAATTAGAGAGAGAGAGGGGGGGGAGGGGGAGAGAGAGAGAGTGAAAAAACCCTCTCATGGTCACCCCGGTGCGGACGTTCGCCGGAGCTCCTGCGAGACGGGAGAAGGTGCGGCGCATCTTCGAGCTCTTCGATGCCGACGGCGACGGCGCCCTAGGCCGGTCGGAGTTGTCGGCGCTCGTGGCTGCCGTCAACCCCGGCGTCGTCTTCACAGCCGACCAGCTCTGCTCAGTCCTCGACGCCGTCTTCCGCTCCTACGCCGGCGCCGCTGACGCCGACCGCCTCTCCCTCGCCGGCCTCCTCCGCTCCTACGACGACGGCGCCGGCGACGTCGACCGCGACTTCGCCGCCCTCTTCCCCGACCTCGCCCCAAGCCCTAAGCCTAGCCCTAGCCCTAGCCCTAGCCCCAATGGTCCTCTCAGCCCCCTTGCCTCCCCCATCCACGAGATCGCCTTCGACTCCACCCGCGCGGCGGTGGCGCGGCTGGAAGCCCTAATCAAGAACCGCGATGGGGGATTCGCGAAGGGGTTGAGGGAGATCAGGGCGAATCTCGACCGTTCGGGAGCGGTCGAGGCGGCGTCAGAGGGCCACGTGGCGATCGGCCGCGCCCTCTTCCGCGCGCGGCTTCTCCCCGACGCCGTCGACTGCTTCCGCCGCGCCGCGGAGCTCTCCCCCGCGGACCCGCGCGCGCACTTCCGCCTCGGCACCGCGCTCTCCGCGCTGGATCGGCCTCGCGACGCCCGGCGCAGCCTCTCCGCCGCGCTCGAGACGGCGTCGGCGGACGCGCTGCGCTGGCAAGCGCTCCTCCCCCAGATCCGCGTGAACCTCGGCGTCGTCCTCGAGCGCGAGGGCCTCCTCCTCGCCGCGGCCGAGCACTACCGCGCCGCCGCGCGCCTCTGCCCCACCCACTACCGCGCCCTCAAGCTTCTCGGCAGCGCCCTCTGCGGCGCGGGGGAGCACCTCCGCGCCGTGGCCGCGCTGGAGGAAGCGCTCCTCCTGAAGCCGGATTTCCCGGACGCACTCTGCGACCTGGGCGCCGCGCTCCACGCCGCGGGCGAGCGCGACCGCGCGGCGCAGTGCTTTGACAGGGCTCTTCAGCTCGACGCCGCCCATGCCGACGCGGCGTTCAACCTCGGCGGCGTGTTTAAGGACATGGGCCTGTACGGACCCGCTGTGGAGGCGTACGGACGCGCCCTCGTGTCTCGGCCGGACCACTGGGCGGCCGAGCTGAACCGGGCCGCCGTGCTCCTCGGCGCTGGCCAGCCGGCCGCAGCCAAGAAGGCTCTGGAGGAGGCCTACAAGCGAACAAAGCGGGTCGAGCTCTACGATGCGATCTTATACGTGAAGAAGCACCAGAGGTGGCTTAGGCTTAGAGAAGGTAACGGTGTCGATTTTGCGGTCGTTGATCCTTCTGCGTTCAAAACAGCAGATAGGAGAACAACGCATGCGAGGTGTTTGACGGATGCTCTCTGTATAAGGGACATCCAGAAGATTACCCGGTTAGGCCGAATCGATGCTAATTTGCTTCGGAGGGAGATGGGAGGGCGGGAGAGAGTGGCTACGAAGGCCGAATTGGAGGGGATTCTAAGGAAGCTTCTCCATTTCCTCAACGTCGAATCATTTCAGGAGGCGATGAAGGTGATCAACGAGAAGATTTTGACCATTCTAGATGCTACAAGTTCAGGAAAGATTGACCTTAGTATGTTCTTTGCAGTCGTCGCCCCTATATGCACGGGCCCGCCAGAAAATCGCAAAGGTGTTGCCTTCGATTTCCTCTCTGATAATGGAGGATTCAACGGCCGAATATCTAAAACTGATGCTTCCATATATTTGAAGTACATGAGGGTGATATACTTCCAAAATTCACAGTCATTCAGTGATCCGGTTGAACTTGGTGGGCAAGAAGAAGATCGCGCGAAAATATTGTTCTCAGAGTTTGTTGGTATTTTTGATGATGCAGATCGCGGTTTCGGGATTTTGCCAATCGTTATAAAGCTCGAGGCCATGGATAATGCACGCAACAGTAGGCAAGCATGCGGAGTTTGCAAGTACCAGATCGGCGGATTGATGTTCAAGGAGATTGCTTGCCATTTCTGGCTGTGTTCGAGCTGTTACAGTGAACACAAGGTACCATCTGCATTTAGGAAAGATGAGTACGTGTTTAAGGAGTATATGATTGATAAGTAAGTACTAGATTTATTACTTTTTCTTTTTATGCATTATACATATAAATTCATTGCGTGTAAATAAAAAAAAAAAAAAAAAAAAAAACTGCATTTGGCTCATATTTGTGAGTGTTTCGTGTTTACAATGGCTTACACATAGAGATATAGAAAAGAGCCAGTTTTCATACTTGTGGATAGAATTCCATAAGCCAATAATGAAACGATTAATCTGTTCTTCTACCTTTTGGCACTTTGCAGTGTACTAATATGATCGTTTTATAGATTGTAGTGGCTCTTATGTTCTACTTTTGAGAGGACTTTGTGCTTAATTGACTGAGCTCTTATGGTTATAAATAAGCTTGATATTATTTCGTGGTAGTTTAGTGGATTGAAAAATTGCAGAAATTCTGCCTGCACACGTAGAGAATGTTCGGACTAGGGGACTAGCGACGTGTAGTTATCACACGAAGGGCATCTCCAGTAGCTTAGCTATTGGCTGTGAGATTTGCATAGCAGTTGTTGATACTCGATTTTCTGAACAGCTTTGCTTTCGGCAAAACTATAGTCTGATAAGTCATCTGATAGGATTTGCTACGGAAGTAAGAGCACGGTAGGAAGTAAGAACTACTCGCTCGTCAGCCTCTTTGATGCTTCTGTGGAAGTGCGTGCTGGTTGAGGGAGCGGCCTATTATTAATAAACAATGTTCAAAATAGTGCTTCTGTGGAAGAGAAAAAAGTTACTAGTTTTGCGATTCTACAAAAATTAACTACTATTTTGAATTTTACAGATTCGGACTGTATTTTCAACAAACTGAACAAATACCTTTATCCCTTTCCCTCTCTTCTTTTTTTTTTCTTCATTCTTTTTTTTTTTTCTCTCCTACCCTCATCGTCTCCTCCACCGTCTCAGCGGCTCTCGGTGACGGTAGCGAGGACGGCGCCACCTCTCCTCCTCCTCCATCTCTCCTCGCCGGCGCCGGTAGCCCTCGGTGACCGTAATGAGGGCGGCCCGCCTCCTTTTCCTCCGCCTCCGCCTTTGCCGGCGCCGGAGAAGGAGAAGAACTTGGAGCGGATTTGGGTAAGGACAGAGTGGATAGAAGAACTCGAAGCGGATCTGGATGAGGACGGAGCAGACGAAGGCAATGAGGTCGTTGCCGAGTAAGTGCTCACCGCCGGTGAGAGTGAGGAAAAAAGACGTGCCTATTTCCAATGAGCAAACAAAGATGCAGATGGTAGAAAAAAATAAAAAGTAAAAAAATAAGGCAAAGGGCTTGGTGGTTGGTACCCGAAGTTCCAAGTTCGAATCCTAGTTTATTCACATTTCCAGCTAAGTTTATTTTTAAATGAAATAAACGAATCGGACAGCGTTCTACCTATCTCTAAAAAAAAAAATAAAAAACAAAAAATAAAAAAAATTTCTCATTGAGAAATCATTATATATTGTTGTTGTAATTGAAAAATCTAATAATTAGAGAGAAAGGAAAAATATGAAAATTGCACCGTTAAAATAAAATTACACTATTTTATAAAGAAATACAATTTAATATGAACATTTCACTCTGTGAGATAAAATTAGACTATTTGAAATAAAAGTTACACTCCTTCGACAAAAATTATAATGTTTCAGAGAAAATTGCATCCTCGTTCGCTTCTTGAAGATGAGCACGTTTTTTTTCCTCACCCTCAAGGTTGGTGAGGACCTCCCCGGCAACGATCTCATTGCCTTCATCTGCTCTGCCCTCACTGGGCCTGCTCCGAATTCTTCTTCTCCTTCTCCGACGTCGGCGAATGTGGAGGTGGCGCCACCCTCGTTACCGTCGCTGAGGGCTGCAGAGGTGGTGGACGAGACCATGAGGGCTGAGAAAAAAAAAAAAAAAAAAAAAAAAAAAGGGAAAAAAAAATAGAGAAGGAATTAGAGGATTGTTATCAGTTTGGTTAAAAATCCGACACCGGATCTGTTAAATCTAAACTAGTGGTTCACATATGTGCAAAATCGCAAGGACTAATGGATTTTTTATATGCACATTGGCCAGTTATTTTATGTTAATATCATAAAAAAATAACTATTTGTTAGTAGATATCAGTATTTTAAATATATATACTTATATATAATATATATATATATTATATACTATACATATATATATATATATATATATAGTCCAGCTACTACACTGATAAGAGTACGATCACCTTCGTATTCAAAAGTTGTTTTCGATGATAGAGCTTCCGAATCGACGATTCATGCCGCGTTAACTATTATCGAGAGCATTTAAAATTTTTAGAAATTAAATTTTATAATTTTTAGACATCATTTACCTTACGATCAAAAGGTCTCAAAACTGACAATTTTAACGGTCGGTACGGAATACTTGCTAGTTTAACAGTGTAAAAGAATCGGAATCGGTTAAACTTCTATCTAGGTAAAGATTAATAACTTCGATTTTAAATTGAACGATTCAATCATCCATTTTGAAGACGTTGTTCGATTTTGACCGTTCATTTTATATCCGCTTGATGAACTTTATTTTGATTTCGAAAATTTACAAAATGTATTTTTTAGAAGTTTCAAATACTTTTAGATCATATTTAACAGAGTAGATTATTGATTTGGAAGCTTTATTATCGAAAACACCTTATGAGTACGAAGAGCTCTATACTCGTAACTAAAAATGATGAAATGATTATTCCAGGGATAGGTATAAATTGAGGTATAAGTGGGGATTAGATCAATTTTGCGTTTGGATGAAAATTAGGTTATTCCTAGGAATAAAAAAAATAGCGTTTGGTTAGGTAAGATGGAATAAGAAAGATAGTAGATTTTTATAAATACAAAATAATGATATTACCATCTTATTATATTTGAATTTGAATTTTTAAATTTTTAAATTTAAAATTTTAACTTTGAAATTTTAAAATTTAAAATTAAAATTAAAATTTTAAAATCTCAAATTTTAAATTCAAAATTTTAAAATAAGAATAGGGGTGGAAACAATTNATAAAATTTATTATAATATTTAAATATAAATAATATTTATTAATATAGTACAATTAATAATTTTATAATAAAAATAATGTATTATAATACATAACATATTATATTTATATAATTTAGTTTAATTCAATTTATAATTTTAATTAAGTTTGAAATTAAGCATTGGAATAGCGCTATTCCACCAAAATGGTGAAATAGCAAATCCCTTGCTATTCCAGGATAATCGGGAATAGTAAGGTTTGACCGGAATATTTTATCCCGGTAATAAATCTTCCCGTTTGGCAGAATAGCGGGGATAACGAAAGTTATCCCCGCTTATCCCCTGAACCAAACAGCGTTTATATATACAATACCCATATAATAAAACTGTTGGTTAGTAAGCATTTCTATTATTGCAATAACTAGTGCTGGGCCAGAGGCCTCTTTGGATACATTCATCTTGAGCAAGGGACTCAGAACATCCGAAAGAATCGGAGTTCGCGTCACATTCAAGTGACTCAAAGCATACAGTGCAACCTTCAGTCAGCTATGTAGTATTAAGGTCCCTTCAAATACTATGGCAGAAACTTAGTGTAACCCTCGAGGTTTCGGAAGAAATTATCGAACTTTAGCCAAATTGACTAAAATGTAATAACTGAAGTTTTTGGATAAATAAAATTAAACCCTTGGTTGACGATGTTTTTGTGTGTAATTTAATTACTAAAGCACTCGTCAAATTTCAGGAGAAAATGAGCTAAAATGGAGAAGTTACGCGACCCGAACCGATGACTTAAGTGAAAAGTAACTCCAGTTTTCCGGATGAACCAATGATTAGAGAAGGGTTCTAGTGCACATCGAACTCCGAATATAGGACTTCAATAGCTCGTTTCGAATGGCTCGACNGTTACTATTCACTTTAAGTGAAACTTGGAAATCGCGTAGAATTTCCGTTTTAACTCGATTTCGCCCGAAACTTGACGAGTGCTTTTGTAATTAAATTACACACAAAAACATCGTCAACAGAGAGTTTAGCTACACTGCAAAAATCTCAGTCCTTACAATTATGCATTATAAAAATTTTTCATTTATAGATAGACTCTTTCACTTCACCTCTTCCATTACTCATATAATTTATAATTTATTAAATTTTAATAAATTTAATTGAACAACTTAAATTTGAATTCACAATAAATATTATTGAATAACTACTATAAATAGTGATGCGAAGGTTATTTTGGTAATTATACATATACCGACAAAAAAAGGGTGAGATGAAACCAACAAACATATTTGCTTATAATAATAAGAATAGATAGATTATTGAACATCACCCTAATAAGCCGTGGTGGTTGATGATGGAGGGAGGTGGCAGCTCTCTTCCTCCGTCAGGGCCTCCTCACGCGAGAAATTTTAACTCATCAACAATTTTCTTCTTGTATTTTCAGAAATTTAAAGTAAACTTAGATGTACTTATATTACTATGTAATTTAGAATTTTTTATTGTGCCGCTCCAAGGAATCATATATAGGAATGTAAAAATGCAAAGTTTGTAGTTTTAACTTCACCTAAGCATTTTGAACGGATAATTTTAGATCCAATAAGTTTTTAGTGCTGACCGGCTGAGTCGCTAGTTTGCTAACGGAAAGTGATGTCTTGTGGCCAGGGTATTGGATCCGATGAGGACATTAAGATCAAAATGGAGAAAGTTTGTGATCCTATCGAGGAAATTTGAACTCGCGAAGACGTCCGGGTTTAAATGAGAAAACTCTAAATCTCACATCCGATGAGAAAAAGCTCTAGTTCAAATAACTTGAAAATTTTGAGCTAGAAATTTAAGTCCAACAAATTATTAGTGATAGTAGACCAAATCATTACATTTATATTTGCTACACTATATTCTTTTTTCAAAGATGCCACTAAATTATTATTTTCTCATTAATCTCTACGTTGCATCAACAAACCTACCTTTTCAGAAAAAGCTAGCAACTTGATTAATAGGCACAAATTGAAAATAGCAGAAAGTATATATTTGGCCCATTTTAACTTAAAATGCCTGCAACATTTTTCTCATCTTATGTTTGCCGAAAATTGTGGTAAGGCTTACAGTTTGATAGGTGTCACTAAAAAAGGGTGTCACTAAAAAAAAAAGATAAAGAGAATCAAGGGAGTTCCTCGTATAGCTCAGAAGAGTGACAAGTGCTTACGGCTTTTGCTCTAACCAAGAAACATTCAAAGAATATTTTTGATATCAAGTCAAACGAGCTTCTGAAAACTAAACAGAAAATATCTAATTTAAAGTTTCTGCTCTTTAGCTCCAGAAAAGAAGCATCTCTAGGAATCTACGAACAAGAACTTAACTGATTGAAGTGCTCCGCTCAACTAGAAGATATTTTAACAACTTCCTGAACTTCATCCTTCACTCACAAAATAAAATTTGACTGATACCATCAATATAATGCATTCATTTACTTACAAATAATGCGTATTACCATCCATAGCATATTAGATTACATCAAAGCTTACATTAGTTAACTCCAAATGATAATTATCTTCTACTCTCAATCCAATCCACACGTATAATTCTTATTAACAAGATAGGAGGAGAAGATGAAGATTTATTTCCCTTACACGCCGTGTCCTTTGCTCGAACCAAGCAGATGGTAAGTCCTGCTAGGGATAACATGAAGAACACCCGGTTGCTCTGCGTTATAACCAACAAAATAAATGCTGTCAAACTTGTGATTGAAGAAGGGTCAAAAACAACATAGCCTGTTTACTGAAGATGGGTCAAAAACAACATAGCCTGTTTATTGATTCCCAAACCCTCCCCCCCTACAGCAAAAAAATGGTATGCAAGTTCAACAGAATCTGATAGCGAAATATGGCATGATATAGTTCTCAAACAGAGGTGACTTAGGTTAACCGAGCTTGCTGCAACACACAATAAAGCTACTTATTGCTCAAGTCAATCTCAAGTGAGCTTCAGACTCGCATACAGACACACGTAATTCAGATTACCAGCAACATGAACAAACCAAGAGCAAGATATTGACCAACTGCCGAGATCATTTGCATCCGGAAATGATCGGAAAAGCAAGCACATCAAAATTAAGAAGGATAATCATGGAAAATGATTTCACATCTTAAGAGTATTGGCCTTTTCATTTGAAAAATACCATAATAATCAGACGGAATCATGTACAACTTGCCAGATCAGGTCAATTCCACAAAAGAGAGATGAGGATTGCAAAGAACGGGTCAAGATTGCATTAGATTTCGGAGTCTGATTTTGACCGTATTAAAGCAAAACAAAAGCAGGGAAATATGCTCGACAAATAATGCAGATTCCAATTTCTTTTTATGATAAAAAAAATCACTGCTTGTCTAAACAAAGGCATGAAAAGGATGTTCATTATGGATGCAAAAAAAAAAATAAAAAAAATAAAAAAAATAAAAATAATAAAAAATAAAATAAAACAACCAAGAAAAAGTGATTTTCAAGAAACTGTAACAAGCTAATCATAAGCAGGATGCTAAGTTTCATTAGATAACCCACAGAAAATAGTGAGCACTAAGCAATCAAATTCAACATCAAATAGATGCAACTTAAACAACATGGGAACAATCCACTTGAACAAATAGTTAATAAAATTTAGGAAAAACTTCATATGCCCCCCTGTGGTTTGCTTCTTTTTTAGTTTCGCACTCTATAGTTTTAACTGTATCACTTTAAGTATTATGTGGTTTCTATTTTTGTTCTTCCGTTACATCCTATGTTAACTTTTCCATTCAAACAATCACGTGCGTTTTTTCGCCATTCGGAACTCCCCAAGAATGATCAAAATTAAGCCCTAAAGGGTCTCATGCCTTTTCATTGACCTTTGTAGGGCCATATCCGACGCAACGGAGAAGTTAATGGAGGGTGTAACAGAAAACGAAGATAAAAACCACATGGTACTTAATTGACATAGTTAAAACTATAGGGTACTAAAGTGAAAATAAAAGGGTGTAAATCAAGAGGTATCTAAAGTTTTCCCTAGAATTTATCACAAAAAATTCATTAATAAGCACAAATGAGAAGAAAGGTTGCTGAATAATCCTTAATTAAATCATTGTTTCAGTAAAATAGTACTAACAAACATTGAGGATATTGGATGGAAAAATAAATACAGGCATGTTGTTGCAAAGATTAGACAAGCTTGGAAACAAATCCACTTGAGTGAAAAATTCAGGGATGAAATTGTGAACCATCAAATGTTCAGGGACTACAAGGAAAATCTTAACCCTATAAACAGCAAATGCTTCATAACAGCACAATTAATCAACAGAATAATCCAATCCAGGGGTGAAATTCAATTTAACCTCGACCTCAATCTAAACAGAAAACAATTAATTGCGGAATAACCATTCCTAAATGATGAGTAAGGTATTAGACACCTATATTCCCCTTAATAATTAAGCCTACAAAAACAGGTAGGTCCAATTGCTCGATCACCATATGTAAACAACACGATGAATCAATCCAAGTAAAACTGAAATTACAAGCAATTCAATTCATTGATGAGGGTCGACATGCGGAAGGAGAACTCACTTTTCAATTCTTCAACCTGCTTTGGAGTGAGCCTCGCTGCAAACCCGCTAGCTGAAAGCGTGTAGTGGTAGATCATGGCGTCCTTTGCTGCCTCCTTACTGGAAAATGTCCCACAAAATCATTCACAGATTCAAAATTTTGAGGGGGGGAAAGAAATTATAAAACTGGGAACTCGTAAATAGATTTCACAAGAAAATAAGACGAACACACAATCGGTATCCCGATTAGGAGACAAAACCAAAATGGAATATTATTACAGCCTCCTTTGTCAACCTCCGTCCTACGATATCCTTGAAAAAAAATTTCGCAAGTACGACCAAATCGAGGTAAAAACGCGCGTTTTTTCTCGATTACGGGGAAACTGAATCATAAATTAAAGGAAACGGAAACAGAAGCGTAAATGATATACCACCGCTTCCTTCGCAGCCGCCTTACTGACGAATCACCAAATAAATTCGCCTCCCCCCCCGCCCACCCCTCCCCCGCAAAAAAAAANAAAAAAAAAAAACAACCAAATCATGGAATGAAAAAGAGAAAGGGAAAAAAAAAAAGGGAGTATCACGACCTCCTTCGTCGTAATAAGAATCGCATCTTTATCTCGATCAAAGGGGGGAAAACCGTCAAATCGTTCATAGGAGCGGAAAATGGGGAATGAAATTAATGGAAAAAAAAAAAAACAGAACAGAAGGTGAGGGGATGGATCTCGAACCTTCCGAGGACGGAGGCGAGGGTGCTGATGTGGAAGTCCTCAGGGTCGGCGTCGCCGTCGGGGCGGGCGACGTAGACGATCTGTGGGGTGGCCGCCTCGGGATCCGCGGGCTCCGCGGCCGTCGCCGCCATTGTTGAGGTCGAGAAGGAGAAAAGGGAGAGGAGGAGGAGGAGGAGGAGGAGGGAGACGAGGAGGAGGGGAATGGAGGGGTATTTGCTCATCATGGCTTCGGAGGGGACGAGGAAGAGGACGGGGAAGGAACATTTGTTCGTCCAAAACGACGCTATTTATATGGCGTTACTTGCACCCCCCGTGTCCGACCAGCGCTGGCAACCTACAATCTCTCACCCCGATTTGCTAATTTTGATTCCATTCCAAAATTAATTCGATTTGACAACAAACAAAATAACAAATATCCTTTGAAATTTAGCTTTTCACAGAGAGATACCAGAACTTTCAATTACGATCATTACATATCTTAAATTTTAGCCTCTCCTTAATTAAAGTTTTTACTATATAATGATTTGATCGTTTGAATTGCATACAATTTTATAAAGCTTTAGAACACGAGCTTTTTTTTTATTCCAAGATGTAAATAAAGTGATAAAAATAAAAGTTTCCCCCATTCTATTCTTCAATCGTTGTGCTTAATTATCAAAATTGAGAGAAAAAAATGTTTTTTTTTAATTTTTTGAAGTCTTACAGAATTATATACACGGTATCTAGCCAAAACAGCTGTGTAATTAGTTAGTTCACTCAAGCGGAGAGACCTATTGAATTATGTGTTAAAGTTTGGAAAATGTATTTGCCAAAATTTAAAGGTTAGGCATTCACTTGTAAAGAGCTAAAGTTCGGGAGTCTTTATACAATTTACGTAAAAAGAAAGAAAAATGCTTCTTATGCACCCAAAAAGAAAGGTGGAGATCTTACACCCTCTATGCTATTATTGATAAAAATTCAAATAATTATTAGTAAAAATAAAAAAATGTGATAATTAATTAACGGTCTTGTAATGGAGTTGGTGTAAGATATACACCCCACTTTGAGGTGTACCGATAATATGGCCCTTTGATTTAAGTTTCTAACATTTCAATGTATTTGTTTTTATCATTAATAGCTCTTCTAATATAATTTTAAATTAATTGCTTATTTTAATAAATTTTTTTACATTAAAAGAGAGTTGGGAGACCTAGAATGACACGTGTTCCCCAACTCTCCACTTCGGCTCCCCTATCCTCATATTCTCCTTCATTACAACAATATTACATACATCCTATCTAGTAAAATATTATATATATATCAATAGACAACAACTCATTAATGCCACTGAATACCACTTTTCTTCGATAGCAGAACTACCCTTCATCCTCGTGGTGTGGATTGGATAAGAATGAACCAACTAGTCGAATGGTCGACCACCACTACGTATTATATATCGATCGACCTCCTCGACTAACACAAGAGTCTACAAGATGGCACTCTACCATCCTAACCATTCAAGAGTCTACATCACCGTGTACGACTCTGTCCATGGTGGAACTTACCTTGGTCCAATTACCGGCATTGCATAAAAGCAATATCACATGTGCATTACTCAATCATGAGTGCCCCAATCACACATAGACTTTTAGCTCTATAGCGAGATGGCACCCTTCGGTACATCTTCAATTCTAATTCACCTGAGAGCATACTCCCCAAACCTCACATGGCTTTCCACTAGCTCGTTGGTTGTCTTATAAAGAGTACTTGACTCTACTTTCATCTGCCACGGGTCACCATCATGTTGTTCTCCCGACGAGTTCACACGAACACTCTGTTCGTGAATCCAATTAGGCGAGCGGTATGACCGAGCCTACGCTCCTAAGGTCACTACCCTCAGTCCTCCTACACGCTATTAACGCTCTCCTATTTCTAGAGCTATCGGCTAAATTGTTTATCCCAATTACCATGGGTGGTCCACAGACCGCCAATCCTACATAGGCCTACTTGCCTTGACAACACGCAACGTCTCTTGCACACAAGTGCAGACCTAATCATCACTGGGTGGAGTCCTCACCTGAGATCTGGCACACAGGCTCCCACTGGGAGCAACCGAGACCCTAAACCACTACAAGTCTTCGGGTTGGGTCATCACTACACCCTCAATACTATCGATAAAACGATCTTATACGTGGCATTCCGCATTCCCGGGTCCTAGCTCGGACTACCAACCCGACCATAAATCTCTGCACTACCCGTAGGTCTTGGGCCGCTGTCTCACACAGCTGACTGCACCTGTCCATATGGCCCCAGGCTTCACAGTTCACACATGGTCCAGATACGGATCGCCCCCAAGTAACATCCGCCACCGTCATCACACACGACACGCTCTACCGAGCAACACATACCTCTACCGGCTCCTACACACCTAGTGCGAGCCACCAGCCCTACGAGTGGTCCATGGCTCGCTTCACACCTAGCAATGCTGAAGTGCTACTGCCAACAAACCCTCTCGGCTGAGCCATAATTCGCACCCTACGGATACCTATACTCGAGCGTCTTACGGTACTATGCCTTTCGCGATAAACCAAGCACTACGCAATCTCGCCCGTACTCACGAGTACACGAATACGAATTCCCCCACCTTGGTTGAGGTACTATTCGACCGACTCGTCGGAACTTGGCGACCGTCCAACCATTACGGAATAGTGATTCTACCATCACTGTTCTGTCCCTCGGATCGACATCCGAAACTCTTGGACTACTAGGACATCCCCGAATATCATAACCCAACTCTCGCAACCAATTAGAGAGTTGGTTCACCATCTCCATCTCGACCACGAGCTCTATACTCGTTTCGCCACCAACAACTCGCCGGTATCGTCTAATCACCCATCCCTTTTAGTAGGCTATGCACTTTCATGACGCAAGCATGCCAGGGTCACTACACTTACCCACATCTTAGTCCCTACTATGTTTATGCATAAATAGTAGTGAATGACCGCATGATAATTGCATGCAATGCTCCAAGATTACATCATGCAAAAGCACACGACTTCTTCAACCAAATCATACTTACCAGGACGTCGTCAGTAGCAGTAGACTCCTCAATTTGGGTCATGTAGCGAGAACCACCACAAATAACACACCCCGAAGAAGATTAGGTAGAAGACACTTTTGGGGTTTGGGGTTGCGATTGTATATGTCTCGGGGATTGCCTAGAGCTCGATTGACCACCTGAATTACTCATCAGTCGCATCATCCCCCTCTCTCTAACAAGAGGTTCGCGCTCCTCCCGCGTGAAAGCATCACCTTGCTCCAAGACTCCAGCGAAAGTTTGTAATTCATAAGGATGCACAACTTTGAAAATTTTCAATCAAAATCCCTGCACAAAACAATCAGCCTTATCCCTCTCATCTCGCATCGCGTACAGGACACAGTTTCAAATACAGGAGAATTCCGCCTCATACTCTCTCACCGAGCGGTCTCCTTACAGTGCGGCATCGTGAGCCTATCCTGAAGCTTTCTCTTCTCACTGTCGGGAAAGTAAGCAAAGAATATCAATCCTCAAAACTCTTCCGAAGTTAAAGAAGGAAGACTGGGCGATCGGTTTCATTTGTCGCTTTTCCACCACACCATTGCCAACTGTTCCAAACAATATGCGGCTAGGTGCACCTCGTTCCACTCCAAGGTGTACAGATCCTCAAAGAGAATTTTCATGGAGTCAATCCATATTTTCACGATCCACGGATCCACCGCCTCTCCATCGAAGGTAGGCGGATTGCATTTCTTGAAGGTCATAGAGCCGCCAAAGCTTATTCCCGCTCCACCTCAAACGCCGCATAGCCAAGAGCCGGATTTGTTAGTTATATGCCCAAAAGCCAATCCGCTGACACTAGCTTAAGGGTATTTAAGTATTAATCATTTATAATTCATAATATAAGGGCAGATAATCTATTCATATCTATTGTATAGCAGTACAATATTGACATGAATCGTCCATAGAGTCTTTGTTTGAAAAGTCTTAAGAGTTAGGAATTTGAGATATGTACTTTTCTGTACCGGACTCTTTAAATGCTCCTAGCCAGAGGAATATTACAGGGATGGTGATATTCCGGATAGGCTGGTGTATGCTATGTTTCTAATTGAGGTGACGAATCTCAAGTCACTAGTGTAGGGACACTAGAACAAGCTTAGAGGTGCTTGTTAGAGAACAAGTATACTGAGCGTGACTATTTAGTTGAACAGTCATATGGTTCTATGCTCGCCAGTGATAAGTTCATTGCTACAGTTGTGTGAAGTACTCCTCGGACCTGAGGCATCATAGTTGCTTCACGTATAGATTGCTACCATTTGACAGTACTAATAATTAGACTCTAGACATGGGTCTATATTCAGTACTGATTGGCTGTGGTGATTTATGTGAGGAGGCATGGGAATGCGCAATAAGGAATCCAACACTCTCAATGACAAGGGAGAATGTCCTATGCAGTCTATCGGACTGACTCGGAAAACCCCTGGCCAGGGTACATGGTATGTGGAAAGAGTTTCCAACTATGTTGTCATATTGAGTTGATTTCAGATAGTTTAGTCATATAGTCGAATGATAAGGTTTGGCGAGTAACCATGGCCTTAGTTCGATTGGGACGTTGTATGTTGAAAGGAATTAATCACATGGTAGCTGAAAGCGGAAAGGTTCATTCTTCATTACCATTCTGGATTGCCGTGATATACTGCTAGGTGTCACTCACGGACAGTGAGAGAATATGAATGATTCGAATTGAATTGTTCTTATTTATCGATTAGAAGAGTTCTATTTAAATATCAAAGAGTTTGATGTTGAGCTCCACTGCCGAATGGTAATGAACCTATGCGGTCACACACATTAGGAATTGTGTGCGCCTGAATCGTTTGGATGAGAGTCATTCACTAAAGAGTTTAGTGTAAGCGATGAAAATAAAAAGAAGCTGTTTAATTAAATTAGATTTAATTATTCAATTCGGTTATAACTGATAGTCCTACTTAGATTAGGATCTCAGAATCAGTTAGAGAATTATGCGCAAGATTTAAATTTATCTCTAATTAGATTAGTAGATAATATTTAATCATAAAAGATATTTAAATGAGATTTAAATATTAGTGACTAATCTTATTGGATAAGATNTTTAAATATTAGTGAGTAATCTTATTGGATAAGATCAAAATTAGATAAGATCTAATTAAATATTGGAGAGATTAATATTTATCTCTAATTGGATTAGAGAATAATTAAATATTCATAATATCTTATAAGATAAGATTTTTACTAGATTTGATTTAGTTGGATAAGCATGAATATTTAATTGTTAAATTTTATTAGAGAGAGAGAAAAATCTTATTAGATAAGATTTTATGAAATAAGATTCTATATATACATATATAGATTTATATGTATGTATGAATATACAATGAATTAAAAAAAAAAGAAAAAAGAAAAAAAAGGTGAAACCGTACGGCACATAGTGCCATATGGATTGAATGCATGGTAATTAAGATGCCATGCATCTTAATTAATTTGATGCATGTTAGCCTTTTGATCTATATACATATAGAGATCAATCTCTCCGATTTCTCTCCCGCGCGCGTGTTTCTCTCCGGTCAACTTCTCTACTCTTCATCGACCGGTGGATCATGAAAGGATTGCTAGGACCGTCCAGACGGTCCGTGACTCATCCTATTCGTGAGACGAAGATCGATCGGGTCGTCGATTCCGTGTGGATACGCGTAGAGGCCGGGCATGTGCGCGGCTCATCGAAATCTCTGTTCGTCATATTCAGTTTCAACCGTACAGTAGATCAAGAGACCTTAACTGGTCCACGGTAAGATCTCTAAACATAAAGAGTTTTGTTTAGATTAAATTTTTACACAGTAACATGAGAGTGATCCGCCGGCAACGGTTTGATTTATTGGTTTTCGGTTTTCATATGTGATATGTATTTGGCTTCCGAAAAATTTTTAAAAGTGCAAAAACTATTTTCCGCTGCATTTTTCTGATGTGCCGGTTAATTTCTAACAGTGGTATCAGAGCCAATTCTCATGTTCTATGTAAAAATATTAAAAATCAGTACGGTTCGATCAAATTTTTCGGATTCTTTCTATGATTAGATCGTTCTCATTTTGTCATTTTGCATGTGCTACGATTTGTTGTTTTATTACAACAATATTGCCAAGCAAAAATGCGAGATAACGTATTTTATAGTTCCGAAAAATTTAATCGAGATCTGAGACGGATCGGTTGCATTTTTGTATAATTAATTATATAGGAGATGATCATGAACTTGACTAGATCTTTGTGATGTGATTATGGATGTATCTCGATGTTTTTGAGATCATGTGATGTATTTTTATGGGTGTAATTTACACAATTATTTATTATTTAGTTTCCGGTATTTGTGAATAGGGCCTGCGTGCCTTTGTTCTTCTCTTTAAATTAATTTGTAATTTATTGGGATCTGCGTATCCCTACTAGTCTAATTTGTAATAATTAGATCAGGCAAAATTATAGTTCTATAGGAGAGTGTGCTCCGCAAGAGTTGACGGACTGAGGTCGTAATTTTTTACGGCATCGTGGCATACATAGGACTCAGGAGAAGAAGATGATTAAACGGTCGCAGACGGCCGAGATCTATCTGACCACATAAGATGTTGGTAAATCTGGAAGTTGAAGAATAGTTTTTCTCAAAATTTGAGAATGTGTATGTGAATGTAACAATTACCCCATAGACCGATTTGTCTCATCCGCTCGAGTCAAATCATAAAAGTTCATGATCATCCTTTTTAGCATACAGTTATTTATTTATTTTGTGTGTATGTGATACATGTCATTTTATATCATGAGATGTGATATATGAATATTTCTATGATGATGAGACCAAATTAATAAAGTTTTAATCTCCCTATAATATATTAAGTAGGAACGAAGGGGTATATGATACTCTATCATGGCCTTCCGCCAATCACAGGGTGAGAATAAAGTTCCGACATTGAGCAGTCACGCATGGTCCCATGGGGCTACTTGTGTTTGGGCAATGTGAACATCTTGTCATATGATGCTACAAGATAGGATTACCAACGGATCCACGAAACTGTCCGGTGAGGGGCTTTTGGTAGTTCCATACTTGTAGGAAAGGTGGGTTTGACTTAACTAGGGCGTTTGCACCAAGAAACTGTCCGGTGAAGTGTAAAACCCTAGAGGCCGAAGGATGATCGGATCATACATGAGATGTGCCGAGGTAAGGTGTTACCCGCTTACTAAATTACGGCTTTCCAAGAAACCGTCCGGTGAGGTAAGTCATAATTATAAGACCCTGATCCCCGCTAGAAATATCAAGGGTTGATGATTTCCGTCTTTCCATCTAGGGAGTGTGGAAATTCGATAAATTTAGTGGGGGTACCTATTAGATTTAAAGGCCCTAATCTAATAGGATAAAAATGATTAACACTTAACTAAATAATCATTTCTATTTTTGCTACATGGTTGACCTTATTTGATCGAATTTTTGAATCTCTCGACAGCTAACTAATTGGGTAGGATATAGAGAGTTGTTTCAATTTTGATGTAGGTAGTCGACATACTTAACTCCATCTAATCTCTCATTTGGAGATTCATAACCAAGAAAATATAATTTCAACATAAGTACGACATCATTACACATTAGAGCAATTGGTTGCTTAGGTAAACAAAACTATTAATATTCAAAGTGTGTTGTGGAAAACATACATAATATTTATAGTTTATTATATTTTATACAAAAGTTGTATAATAAATGATGTCTTCTTTGCAAATATAAGATATTAAAGATATTAATACAAGAATTGTATGATAAGTATTGTTGAATACGTGACATTAGATGTCTGCATACAAGAGTTGTATAGTATGTGGAGTCATATACTCGATATGAGATATCAAGTTTAAATAGATAAGTAAGGATGGACCTTTGTGATCGTCACAGATAGGGTTGTTATGAGATAACATGAACCTTAATAAGAGATGTCGAGCTAACTTGTAATTCCAGATAATCCAATTGGATATAATAAGTTTAGTGTCTCACTGGTTAAGTTGAAAAGTATTTTCTATTAAATAGATAGGCATCGAGTGTGATATCCTTTGAATTGAAAATGTAGCAAGAGTTGCCATATTAGTTCAAAGAAAATATACGAATTTACTATCTGGTTAAAAACTTAAATGCTATCTTTAAGGGCTGATATACCTTTTACTTTGAGAAAGTACAATTCTATTTATTATTTATTATATAATTTATTTGAAAAATATCAATACCTTGAAGGATGGCTTTACTTTTTAAAAAATGGTAAATTGCACAGTTTATATGTGATAAGGAAGTTATTAAATTTGATGTAAACTAGAGGTTAGAGAATTAAGAGTTCATATGGCAGTTGTGATTAGGTTGCATCGGTACAGATGGGATAAATAGATTGGCTAATAATGATTTTGAGTTGTTTATTCAAAACCATACCCAATCTATGAGTCCAGTTCTAAACTGATATAACTAAATCATCCTTTGTGAGACAAAGTATAGAAGCCATTAAATACTCATACTAATGCGTGGTGATGCATATTGATCATATGATGATCATGAATGGTTCTCTGATATTTCATTTTACTAATGAAGGTCATAGTAAAAGTCATATGGATCTTACAGATCGCGAAATTGAATACTTCGGAGAAGTTCAAAGCGAATTCAAAAGTTAAGCACAAGAAAGGGTATTAATACTCATCGATTAGATCGAGCAGGTTATTGCCTTGGTATTGAGCATTACATCACCTCTAGTATATTGACATTCCTTATAGTCTCCTTTATTAATATTTTTGGATATTTCAAAGGAGAAGTCGTATCTTGTAAGACATGATACAAGTTAAAATTAACTGTGTAATTGTATTATTATTCACTCTACAGATGTGCCAATCTTGTCAATGTATTCCCACTAAGAGTAGTCTCTTCTGAAATTTTCGCCTATAATATCGCATAAGATGCGAAAAGATAAAAGGCAATTATTATGATTTGTAGATATCCATCATTTATTTTCGGAACATAAAATAGATGGATGGATACAGCATTTAGCGTGTATAGACTCAATCAATCTCAAAGAGTTGAGATATTATATTTTCTTTTCAAGAAAAGATTTTTGTTAACATATTTATTTTGATAAAAGGTTTATTATGAAAGAAGCAGTGGGAGGAATCTATATAGCTCAACGAAGTGTTTATTGAGCTGTGAGTCTGTAAGTCTAAATTAATTATTTGTACACATAAGATCTAAGATATTTTCTAAATCTCAGATCAAATTGGATTTGATCATGAGGTATTAGAAGAAATTGTTCTTCTAAAAGAGATAATGATTATCTTAGATATGAAGAAACGATATAAGATATCAATCCGAGAAGATAGATGCATACAAGCAAATTTGAATGGATGTTATAGGAATCTTAAATTATGGACTCTCTATAAGGTAAGGTAACTTGTGAGCCTTTAAAATTAAAGATTTGTATAAATAA
Source organism: Ananas comosus (assembly GCF_001540865.1). Taxonomy (NCBI): domain Eukaryota; kingdom Viridiplantae; phylum Streptophyta; class Magnoliopsida; order Poales; family Bromeliaceae; genus Ananas; species Ananas comosus. The sequence goes on from NC_033639.1 coordinate 7,348,021, forward strand.
AAGGTACAGACCTTTGATACTCCATCACTAACAAAATATTGCGGTCAAAGAGAAAGTCTCGAATACAGTGATAGATTTGTGGTGGATATGATAATCCATTTGTTTTTTTGCTTGTTACACATGGTGATATAAGATATCATAGTTGATCTTTAATTTATATTATTAAAGAAAGATACTATTCGGAACAGTGGAAGAATTTCCTCACAAATTGTAATTGGATCTAAATGATCTTCTTAGAAATATGGCATCTGCTTCAAAATGCAAACAAAGTGTTTGGTGTATTGAATGTATGGACGAGTCAAAAAGAGTACAGAGAAATAGTGGGAGCACAAAATATGCTTTACGTATTGTACGTAAACAATATTTGATATTTGAGAAATTTAACCAGTGTGATAATATTTAATGTCAAGAACTTCTTGATGAAAATTCTAGTTATATATTTTCATCTGAAGAATGCGGGTCTATAGAGATAGATCTGATAAATATCTTGAACTGCGTACATAGGTTATCATGTTGAAGAGGTCAACAAGATTGAATTCTAAAGGGAGACATTATCCTTTGGAAGGAAGTAGCCTCTGACAGTGTGTGTCACATACTAAGAAAGTAGGCCCTAAGTGCGTTGGAGCCTATATATAGTGCAAAAGGACCCGTGAGAGCAAAAGTGCAAAATCTGGCTAAATCCCAGATTTTGAGCTCTCGGGGACCGGTCCCTGAAGGAGAGACCGGTCCCCGTGCGCGTAGCCTGCCAGGAATCCTGAGGCAACCGGTCCCTGGCAGTGAGACCGGTCATCGGGAGACTGGTCCCTGAAGGAGAGACCGGTCCCTCACTGCGCAGCCAGCCAAAAACCTGGAAATTTGGCTAAGTCATGGAAACCTAACGTTCGGGAATCGGTCCCTGGTCGGGGAGACCGGTCCCCGACTGTGAAAGTTGCCCAGTCTGGGCAGTGCACAGAATAGGAAGTGGAGGGGCCTAAGTGCAAATGTCACAACACCTTATATGGCCCTAGCCTTCTCTCCCACAGCCATTTTTCACCCTCTTCTCATTTCCCTCTCTTTCTCTCTCTAAAACCCTAGCTCTAGAGCTTGGAGAAGAAGAAGAAGAAACTTGAGGAGGGATTTTTGGTGGCTTTGGTGGGTTTAGGAGCTCTCCAACAAGGAGGAGGTTGGTGGAACTTGGGCTAAGGTGAATTTCTAGCATGTAGAACTCTAGGGTTTGGTTTTAAACCTTGGAATTTAGAGTTTTGATCCTCTAATTAACCTAGAAACCCTCTATTGACCTTGAAACCATGAAATCCATGGTTTTCTTGAGGCGCTCTCATGGTGAACCCCTAGGGTTCATGCTAGATGCCCAAGGAATGTGTAGAATGGCTTTATAAAGATATTAGTGAGCTTCCTAGGTGATTCTAAGCTATCTTTTGCTTAGGGGTGAGATTAATCTAGGAGCATTCTATATGTAACATTGTTAATGCTCAAATTTGGAGCTTTTGCCCTAGAATTTTTCAGGGACGAATTGACCTCGTGGAAACCCAATTGGGAGTGCCCTTGACGCGTGGGACAACTCCGTTTAATGTTACGAAAATGTTTAAGAGTAGTTCATGTATAAAAGGGCCCAATTTGGCACTATTTTGACTATAGGACGCGGATTCGGCGTTCGTAACGTTTGGGAGTGTCCATATTCTTCATCTACTATCACTCAAGGTCGGGGGTGCACGCCGGAATCATCGGATTCCCCTCTATGTCTATTTTCACCTTTGTTGAGCATATTTGTATATAGAGTCATTCATGCATAGTAGGGATATTTACATGTGATTAATGGTTAGAGTTTCAATATTGTGCTTCTAATGTAGTTGAACATAGTGATTGAACAAGAACCATAATGGACATGTATGTAGAACCCTAGAAGATGTATGAATGCAAGACTTGGACCTTGATTGTAGTAAACAAGGGAAACAATGACAATAGAGACATGATTGGCCATGTGAATGGAATTGTTACACAAGGTTTAACAATAAGGGTATTGTACAAGAACAATGTAGAACATGACATGAACAATAGGTAAGAACCTATCAAGACATCGGCATTATGACTTGTGACTATGTATCCTCAACTTGAGGATTGGATCGAGGCTCACGTGGACTTAGGCTTGAGGGAGGTCGCTCCTCCTCAAGCGGTGTACTTCGAAGTGTAGACACCAACGGGGAAGTACCCCGTCAACGATCCCTCGGGTGGTTGTGCTTAAAGCCTCCCTCGGTAGACGGGAGATGAATTGTGAGCTATTGGGGTTAACAAAGTTAACCGGTAAGATTGGGTACAGAAAGATAAAGTAATGATAAAGAACATGCATGCATGCATACTATATATTGTTGATTATCTATATCCACTGACATTCTTTTGCAGGCATAGTATTAGATGTATTAGTACTGGTTACTTTTCTTCCTTTGTTATACTTATGCCTGAAAAGACCTAGTGGGTAAGTCGGCGAGGTCGGTTGCCAAACCCACTAGGAACTTCATTGTAGTTCTCACACTACTAACCCCACAGGTCCGAGTACGAGCGGGGTGGCGGAGGGCCGCGGCAAGGGTTTAGCGCTGTAGGTAGCGGCCACCAGGATTTTTTCACATTTTGTAGTCATTTCCCTTTTGGTTTACATGTATCAACTTCTTTTGTTGATTTAGAAAATTGTAAAGTTGATAACAATTATGTAATTTGGTGAATGGCTAAATGTAAAGAATTGTGAATGAAACTAAATGTCACGCCCCGAACCCGAGGTGTAACAGACGCCGCATATCTGCTAAACTAGCAAATATGCAAGGCTACAGAATCAGACGGAAGCTAGCAAAAAGATGATTATCAAATTTTTCACTAAATCCAAAGAATCATAGGATGAGACTAAGAAATTGAATTTTAACTAAAATCAAATGAAATTCTAACATCTATAGAACTAAAGCTTACTACGAATCACAAGAGAGGTTCGGAAATACCATAAGTGACAAAAGTGGGTACGAAGATATAACGAAACAAAATAAATAACAAACGATCATAGATAATTCGAAAATACTAGATGTAAAAACAAAAGGGACTAAAATCAAAACTAGCTACGTCTAACGTTCACTCAGTCTCAGCCCCGCCCGGCAAATCAGTCTCGGTACCTGGGTAAGCAACCATACACCACATTAGTCGGATTAAGCATACAATACAAATAAATAAATGAATACAAAAATTAATTCAAGCGACTGGTCTTTAATTTGCAAAATTTAGAAAACAAGAATTTATCAAACTTAAAATTCCAATCAAATTGGAACTATAACTTTNATGTACGGATGAATATACAATGAATTATAAAAAAAAAAGAAAAAAAAAGAGGTGAAACCGTACGACACATAGTGCCATATGGATTGAATGCATGGTAATTAAGATGCCATGCATCTTAATTAATTTGATGCATGTTAGCCTTTTGATCTATATACATATAGAGATCAATCTCTCTGATTTCTCTCCCGCGCGCGTGTTTCTCTCCGATCAACTTTTCTACTCTTCATCGACTGGTGGATCATGAAAGGATTGCTAGCACCGTCCACATAATCCGTGACTCATCCTATTCGTGAGACGAAGATTGATCGGATCGCCGATTCCGTGTGGATACGCATAGAGGCCGGGCATGCGCGCGGCTCATTGGAATCTCTGTTCGTCATATTCAGTTTCAACCGTACAGTAGATCAAGAGACCTTAACTGGTCCACGGTAAGATCTCTAATAAACATAAAGAGTTTTGTTTAGATTAAATTTTTGCATAGTAACATGAGAATGATCTGCCGGCAACGGTTTGATTTATTGATTTTCGGTTTTCATATGTGATATGTATTTGGCTTCCGAAAAATTTTAAAAGTGCAAAAACTATTTTCCGCTGTGTTTTTCTGATATATCGGTTAATTTCTAACAGGAGGATGGGGAGAAAAGAGATGTCGATATCCTCCTTCTCCTTCTCCTTTTCTTTTTTTTTTAATTTTCTTATTAAAGAGAATAAAAATATTTTATTATTTGGCTATATATTTTACTATTTGATTAGTGCAAAAAATTGTATAATTATGCAACATACTGTAAAAAAATGCAATATTGAAAAATATATATTATTTGACAGTATATTGCACTAATAAATTAGCGTAATATATAGTCAAATGTTATAATATTTTATTCTCAAAGAAAGAATAAAAAAAAATAAAAGAAGAAGAAGGAAGAGGACATTGACATCCTCTTTCCTCTTTGTTCTTTGTCTTCCCCTCCTATCATCCTCCTCCTCCAGCTCTGGCATCTCGCCGCACCCCGCTACCTCAAATTGTGTCGCCACCCACACCCTTACCTCTATAATCTCTATGTATTCCAGCTTGCGATATCGCCAAGAAAATATAGGTGAGGTAGCGGGAGGAGCTCGGCGAAGACCTACGAGCGATGAAGGAAAAGGGAGAAGAAGCAGGAGGAGAAAGAAAGTAAAAAAAAAAAAAAAAAAAAATGGAGGAAGAGAGAGTAAAAATATTTTGATTAATTCTAAAATATTCTGTCTGAATCTATAAAATTAAAAAATGCGATCCGATTTTGTTAAAAAGCAAAATCAATAGATTTTTTATGCAAAAAATACTTTTTAATAAATTAACGGCACTAAAAACTGAGACTTAAGCAAAATAAATATGAAAGACCAAGGATATTGTTGTAAGGAAAAAAAAAAAGGATGGAGGACGAACATGAAAATTGAGTGAAGGTTAGGGAGCATTGATGCAATTAGTCCTATAAAAGATCACAAATTATGGATACCAACATTTTGAAGTATTCAATGGTTGGGTAATAAATTTTTAAACCGTGTGATTTTCATTATGCTAATCACATCTATCTATCAAATTTAAATTTTTAGATATTACTCATAGAAAGTACGGTGTGGTGTATGTCGCAAACAGATACACTAGATGCAGACGATAACTTTTGGTAAGTTGTTCTTTCAAACACTATATATGGTGTATAATTTATACTTATTATTATAAGATAGATGTCGAAATAGTATTTTCTTTGAAACATACTTGTTAACTATTTCTCACAAAAATTTTTCATTCCTTCAACTAAAATATATTTTTATAAATATAAAAATTTATTAAATTTTGTAATTTTTAATACATTTACTATTTTTAATACCTTTTAGCTAATTAAACTATTTTATTAATGAGAAAATCTAACAGTAAATTTAAACAACCATCTAATTTGATTCTACAAATTATATGCAAATTAAATAACTATTAAAAGTTGAATGGAGTGTGGGTCCAAAGTCCAAACATAAATCTTATTAGAGGGCGTAATTCAACTATTGTATGGCTGAGTGGTCTCCATTTTTTTAGGAGAATACTTCTTCGATTTGCTTTGAAAAATTCTTACATGTTTATTTTTTCTTCTCCTTCTAGATCTTCAGNGAGAATTAGAGATGAGGTGGCTGGGTGATACGATCAAGAGAAGATATTAGGAATTAGGGATTTAATTAAACAATATGCCGCCAAGCCCCTAAACTTCTAATATTTACAAAAAGGTCCAAGTTTCAAAAGAATAGGAGTCAAAATAAAGGAAACATACGTATGGGGTGTTACACTAAAGAAATGTAATAGTTCAGTTTACTTTTATTTGGTTCAAATGCAATCAAGGATTATGTATGGTTATATATATTAGCGTAGAGCTTTCGCTTCCGTTGTTGCTTGCCCTCGTGCAAGCCTTGTATAAATGCTAATCTCTTTGTTTGATTGCTTTATTATACATGTTTTGAGCCTTGGGCGGACAAGAGAGGCTCTGTCCGTTCGGCATCTGTTGACGTGACTCGAACCCGACCAAATTGGCAGGGATTGGGGCGTGACATATATAATGGTATCAGAGCGATAGAAGAAAGCAAAAGTCTAGGAATGACCTAGGAACCATAGGTTTGGAGACCATAGGGACTTAGGAAAACGTTTAATGTGAACTTGGTTTATGCGAAAGCGTATGATTGGGTTAACGGTAACACTTCTCTAGAAGGAAGTAGAGATGGATTGGAAGGCTTAATTGTTGTCTACTTAAGGGATTTTGTGGGGCGGCCGACCACATGACACCGAGAGTGGAAATGATTATGCTTGTTGCTTTTGCTTAATTGGGTAGTTATTTGGAACGTGTAAGAGTCACGTGTGTTGAGTACTAATGCGTGTGATGCGTTTCAGGAACAATGTCCCCGAGACGCTACACGCGTAGGCCGCTTCGGCACTGCCTATGAAGTGCCCGAGCAGACGGGATCGGATGAAGTGCGCGAGCTGCGAGCCCAAGTAGCGGCATTGGCCGGGGCTATGCGGCTACAAGGGGAGTAAATTAGACAGCTCCACGAGATGATGGCACGACAGGCGGCGGCGGCGGCTTCTGTGCCGAGGGATCCGCCCGCACCTATTGCCCCTGTAGCACCACCTCCTGCGGTGGCGGCGGCACCGGTGACGGCTATTCCTCCGACGACATTGGGTTCATCGGCTCCCATTCCCGATGTACTTGAGGCCGAACATGAGCGTACGTTGGCGGCGCTGACGGCATTCAAGCGGTTCAACCGTCCGACCTTCAACGCGATGGAGGCCTTGTTCGAGAATATCTACACCCTCGAGAAGGATAAAGTTCACCTTGCGGCTCATTGTTTCGTTGGGTCGGCGTGGCTATGGTGGACACAGGCAAAGAAAAATCATTCGTTGGAGCACGCTTCTATTACTTGGGAGGCGTTTCGGGAGATGCTACTTATGGAGTATTTGTCCGAGAGCGACAAAAGGAAAATCAAGGAGGATTTTCGGAAGCTAAGGCAAGGAAGCCGATCAGTGTGGGAGTACGAAAGGGAATTCACGCACATGATTAATTGCGTGCCGGGCTTGGTTCACGGTGATAAGGATCGAGCGAAGGCATTTGAGCGCAGGTTGCGACCTGAGATTTTCAAGGTTGTTCATGCATTCCGCTTGAAAACCTACGAGGAGGTTCTTAACCGCGCGCTTTGGGTGGAGCGCAGGAATGCCATTGCGCCTGATGAGCGCGAGGCTTTTGAGAGGGACAGGGAAAGAGATAAGTCCAAGAAGCGACCGGCTGGTGGATCTGCGGGGCAATCAAGTTCAAAGCGACCCCTGCGACCTCAGCGATCACAGGGGCGGGGAGGCATGTAACACACTGGACCTTTGCAAATTGCGAGGTTCGAGTGTTTGGATGTGTTTCGAGCTTTTCCACACTTGGTGGAGGGTCGTAGAATGTTTTTCGACCTAAAAAAGTTAGAAAACCTGAGTTTTGATTTGGTCCTGAGNTTAGAGGCCCAAAATTTGAAGCAATTAAAACCTGCTTCTTAAAATCTGATTCTGATTTTGAACTCAAATTTTAAATTTAAATTTAAATTTTAAACTCAAAATTTTAATTTTAATTTAATTTTAAATTTAAAAATTTTAATTTTAATTTAAATTTTAAAGTTTAAATTTTGAATTTTAAATTGTAAATTTAGATTTCAATTTTTAAAATTTAAAATTTTAATTTTTAAAATTTTAAAATTTAAAATAAAATTTAAAATTTAAATTTAAAATTCAAAATTAGATTTTAAATTCTGCTTAAGACTTTACAATTTAAAATTTAAAATTTTTAAAGTCAATTTAAATTTTGAAATAAAATTTTAGCAAACAATATTATTATTTGTAAAAAGCAAATTTTTTTACCAAAGCTTTATAAACTCGCTTTAGGCTTCGTTCTAAAGCTTCGTTTGGGATTGCGGGGAGATTGCGGAGAGATTACGTTACATGTGGTGAGAAAGTACGTTGAAAAAATATGTTTTCGTACGTAATATTACGTTCCGCATATCGCAATGAGTCGGTTACGATATATTTTCTGCGGTTCCACCGGAGAACGCAGAAGCATATCCCTATATGCTTTTTCCTCAACTCCATTTTATCTAATAGTATTAAATAGGCCTCAAAATCAAACTAAGACTTAGAAAAAACACTTTTTTGCTACATTCTGCTAAATGTTCTATAGGTTTTACTGAAATTCAATTTCGCGAATAAAAATCAATTCTATAGAAATTACTAGACGAAACAATCCGGAAAAAGAAAAAAGGGTACGAAAAATTACCACCAAGAAACGAAACTAGGAATAGAATTCTTTTCGCCCTCTACGTGCAAAACCAAAGCCTCTCGAACAAACATGCCGCAAAGTTCTAAATCTATCTTTACCGAGAACAAGCATAATAGTACATTTTCAGAACTAAATAAAGACACCTTCCATCAAACACCACTAGGAAAAGCTCCTTTTCGCTTCACAGAACATAACATTATTGTTCTTTGCAGATTCTCAACGATATTATAGCAAGTTGCAGATTCTCAACAGAATGTGATCTTTGTTGTATCTCCAAACTTGTAATTAAGTTTTTCTTTAACAAAAATTACCCAGAAATTCGAGTTTTATCTACAAATAATAATAATAGTAGTAACTGTATACGACTCCCAACAAAGCTATCAAATATATAGCAAGCAAACTCCTACAAACTTAAGTGATTAGGTTTGTCCCTCCAAATATCCTTCCGACTGTAAATATATTTTTTCTGTTATAAACATACGGATAACCATAAATAAAAAATTTGTACAATAACCTTTTTACCCATATTATAATACTTATGCATAATTTGTATTATATCACAAAGTCTCATCATAATTTTTTTCACCTCTTTTCTGCCCATACTGGCGACAAGGTTACGGTGCGTCGGTGCTGAATGCGAGGCCCTCGACCGTGGGGAAGACAAGTTACACCGCGCAGTTGGGGGCGAAGGCGAGGGAAGAAAGTGGAAGAAAGAAAATTTTTTAGTAGACAAATTTGTAAGGATAAAATAGTCATTTCACGCATCTGTCATTAAATAATTAACAGTATCCAAACTTTTGGAGGAATATATTTACAATTTAAAAGTTTTTCAGAGGAATAAATTTGATTACTTAAGCTTTATAGAAATTTACCTGCTATTCGACATCCTTGCAGAAAGTCATATAAAATTAACCCAAAAATCTATTACATAATAAGAATTCTCAATACTTTTGCCACGTGGCACCCCCTCCCTCACCCTTCTGCTCCCGTTCCCTTCTTTCCCCACTATTGCTAATTGTCACCTCCAATAAATAAATAATTTTTTTAATTTTTTAATTAAAATTAACAATCCTTCATTACCTATTTGGGGCATTTATTTTCCTTCATTTTTACCCTTACCGTTACATCCCTCCACTACCTATAATAAATAAATTTACTGATTTTTAAATTAAAATTAACAATCCTCCACTACATATTTGAGACATTCATTTCCCTTCATTTTTACCCTTACCGTTACATCCTTCCACTACCTATTTGAGGCATTTATTTTCTTTCATTTTTATGCCTATATAATTAAATCAAATGCCTACTTTCAATGAATAATCCTTCAATGTAATTAACAACTTCTTCTTATATCTTGGTGATGCTTTTACTGTCTACAATTAGTTAGTATTTTGGGTTTCTTTTTAAGACTTCTAAAATTGAGTTTTTATTGATCGTCGTCTCCACCAAGTGTGGGCACTATGCCGACAGGTTCGACTTTAGAGCCAAGCGCGTGTCGCGCGGCGTCGACGAGAGTCTCACCCGCCTCAAGCTCGACTATGATTTGATCAAAAATTTCTATATTTCTCTAATTTAGTTTTCTCGATTATGATTTTTCAGAAAGTTTTTTTTGGTATTCTGTTTGAACTTTTTCGTTGGAATAAGAGGAAGATAGGATTTTATTAAAAGATTTATTTTTTTTACCTGAAGAAACATAAAGTGTAAGCTTATATTTTTATTTTCTTCATATAGATATATAGTAGATAATCTCTCTTGCTTTCTTTGTGGATATATTCGAAATGGAACTATAATAAATTTAAAGTTTGAGTAGTTTCTAACGATATAATGGTAAACTATATTGATTTTTATATTCAAAGTTGGGTATTCAAAACTCAAAGTAACTCAGAATAGGTTTCGAAGCTCTTTTGTGCATAATTCCAAGGTCGAGCTCTGGATTTTGAGTTGAGTAATATAAATCTCTCAAAGAAAATTTTGAAACATAGAGCCAATGGAATTACTTAAAAATAGATAAATGCACAAAGACCCCTCACCTATAGCTCATTTTGGAATAGCCACATGTGCTCTGAGATTGTGTTTGTTTCCTCCAAACTCAAACGCATTATTTTGTGGATAACAGAGGATATATGTTTTCACCAAACTATGAGGAGAAACTCATCATTTATTTGTGGATTTTGTGACAATCTCTCTTTGGAGAGGTTGCTTAAATGTAGTGAAAAATGATGTGCAAAATGTATCTAAGAGGAATTCCATTAGAGGGAAAATTACTTGAATCCGGAAAATTTCTTGAATCCTTTGAAACCATTCCAAAATTTTTTAACAAATTTGTTTCATAATNTTCTTTTTTTTTTAATGTTTGATTTGATATGGCGACGTAAATCGATTCAAACCTGCAGAGATTGACGATATGGAACGTTCCATGGACAATCCGAGTCGATCCGGTAAACTGCTAGGAAGGTTCCTTTGATTTTTCCTCCTCAGCAGCACAGTTCAATTATATCTGAAGCTGAGAAGTGATTTTTTTTTCAAAATTTTGTAGTGGCCTCTCCTATTGTCTTTGCTTTTATTGCCTGTCACTCAAGTTTTTGTATTGGCTATAACTCACTGCATATAACTATTACTTTTGTTGATATTTTACTCTTTCTAAAATTTTACTACAATGCTCTCCATTGTGAACTAATATTTTAATACTGGCATGCTATAATTTTATTTACTTATGTTCATATTTTATTATTTATAAATTTTTTACTTTAGCAGTAACTACCCGCTGCACGCGCGGGTACCTACACTAGTAAAATTAGAGGCACAACAAAGATTGGTGATGGGCCAAAATTGGGCTCGGCCTGGCTGCTGCCAAATATATATAGGGACCGGCCCAAGTTCAAACTTTTGTGGGCCAAGAACTTAGCTTGTGGTTGGTTCGGGGTTAAGGGGTGGGATAACCCCTTAACCCTGATTTTATTCCCAAACATGATTTTAGCCGGGCGGGGTTAACTAACCTCACCCCAAATGGGCTAACCCGGGATAGCTCATTTGAAGTGGGGTTAACTAACCCCAACTAACCCCACCTCACCCTACTACTCCAACCAAATAAAACACTATTTTACCCACTATCATTCTTATCTCACCTACTCCAACCAAACACTATTTTCTTTAATCCTGAACTAACTCCAATTCTCAACCAAACACAAAAATACTCTAACCCCACATTGACCCTGAACTTAACCATATTCCTGGAATAACTAGTTTTTCCTTAACCTCGAACCAAAAGGTAGCTTAGTGATCAAGCAAAGTCCAAGTGGAAGTAAGTCGGGTTTTGTTTTTGAACACACGTCAGTGACCGCGATGCTAATAGTGGTGGAGAGAGAGAGAGGGTGGGTTGTAAAATAATGTTTTGTTCACTCTCGTTTACATATGAATATAATAAAGCACAAATTGAAGAGTTCGAGAGTGCAACGGCGGAGAGGTGGAGGGTGGTGGGTGCCCTCTGGGCAGGGGCCAATTCTTGGCTCAATCATAAAGGAGGATTTTTTTTTTCATTTTAATCCTTAAAAAATTTATAATTGGCCAAATAACTTGGTAAAAAATTAAGAAGTTTTAATTTTTTTTCTTTTTCAAAATGCCACTTCCTACTAATATAATTCCAATCACATATTAACAATATCATTTATTCTAACTTTTATGAAACTTTTATGAGTATAAATCGCAGTAGTATAATTTTTATTTTATTTTTAAATTATCATAAAATATATTAATTCATAGTTATTGAATCTAATCGAATGGCCATTCTGTTACCTTTTTTACTTAAATTAGTGTGTATCAAATCCTGCCTTTTATAAGTATACCCTATCTCCTAATAACTGTCGCCTACATAATATCCATATTTTATCTTATCTATTAACTTATCTAATAATAATTCTCTTTATACTTCACACTTATCTATATTATATACAAAACTATATAGAAATTAAAAATATTCCCTATCAAAGTTTATGATTAATTGGTTAAAAAATATATCAAATAAAAACGAATGATTATGACCAATCTATTAAAAAATAGCATTCTTATCTATCAATATATCAAATTCTATGAATGGTTATGTGAGATCCCTGGTGTTTGGCAGTTGAGGCTTGTCGACAGCTCTGGAGAGTGCTGGGACAAGTCTGAGTCGCGTTGGTGTGAAATAAACGCAAAACGGACTCTGTGCGACGCGAGACCAGCATTTAGCAAGAGAACCTGCCAATAGCAGGTTTCTCTGCTTGCTGTACCGATACAGCCAGCAGCGTGTACCGGTACACTGCACAGGCTGCGCGCAGACTGCTCTCGGGTTGGCTTCTAGTACCGGTACGTGTGCCCGTGTACCGGTACACCGGGGTAGGTGAGAGGGTGTTTTGGTCTTTTTCCACCTCGTTCGTGTCACCCTTTCCCTCCTTCTCTATTTAGACGTGTAGAGCAGAGAGAGTAAGAGTTTTCTCTGGCTTCTTCTCCTCTCTCTCTCTAGCTTGGTTCGATCGTGGAGGAGCTCGGGTGGAGTTCGAGTTTCGCCGACGGCGTGCCGCGGAGCCTTTCGGGCGTGTCTTCGTTGTTGTAGCCCTGCGAGAAGGCCGGGCGAGTGTGGATTTTCGCTATTCTCGACGTCACACCGGAGTTCGGATAGAAGTTGAGGTGAGGTGTTCATCAAATTCCTTCAACCGTTGCAAGTCTTTACTACTTCAAGCTCAAGGATGCTGTTTTTGTAGAATTTTCACGTCGACCGTCGGTGTTGCGGCTCGTACGCGACGTAGGAGTGTTGGATTGCGACGAAACTTGGTTCGTTGGATTCAGGACTTCGAGAGAAATCCACGAAGCCCAAGATTGCTAATTTTCGCGAAGGTTAGCTTGGTTGAAACTTTATTTCTCTCTGCTACTGCTGTTTTGAGCAGAATTAGTGTTTATTGGGGGTTTCTATGTCTAGATCCTTGGAGCGTTGTTGTTGCTGGTTCGGTGTGTTGCAGCCGAGCTTGGCAGGGACTCCGGTGACCTTCTTCGCTGTCGGGGATTAGCTTTTGAGGTGGGTTTTCATCGGGTTTACTCCTAAGTAGAGATCAGTAAATATGTATAGTTTCCGATTGTTTATACTTCGTACTAGCTTAAATTCATTGAGTAGCATATTGGCTGAAATCTAAATTTGAAGTATGTGTAGAATCTAGTTAAACTATACATGTTGGACTTGGAAATGAAATTAGGAGAAAACCGGCGATTTGGACCTGTCACCTGTTTACACCACCTGATTTAGCTCTAGGAGCCGTTATAAATTTGTATCGTCGCAGTATTGGTGTGATGGATACCCCAGGTAGTTTAGAGTTCAGTTACGCTCATACTAGGATGCCTAGCGTATTTTTACAGTAGCGTTCAGACTGTTCCGAACTATTGGGTGCCGTCGGGGTTGACGGTGGACCCATATCGCCGTTTTGGCGTCAGGTTGTGCCGAGGGCACGTGACCTGTTGGTTGTTAGACCAGTTGGACCCTATTACTTGACTTTGGCTTGTGAGAGCCTGATTGAGCTCGACAGAGATACGCTACATACTCGATTGGGTACCTCCCACGAGTGCCACTCCGGAGACGGGCGCTGTGCTTTCGCTTTGGTGTCGTTCATTGCCAGTTGGACTTGCTCTCCACGGACTTGTTAGTGTGGAGGTAGCTGGATAACCCCAACTGGGCGGGACGGGTGTATTCATAGTCCCTGGGACGGGTATGTTTACAGTCCCTAAAGAGATTGGGTTAGGATTGACATTTCTACAGTAGGTTAGTTTTGAGCATGATAGTGTAATAACTCGTAGCTGTAGATTTTATTCCAGCATTTATTACTATCTTCGCTCCCTTCTGTAGACTTAGTGGGTGGACCGATGATATTGAGGGCGGCACCCACTGAGAACTACTTGTTTTACAGTAGTTCTCATGGCCTATTGTTACCCCGTTTTTGCAGAGTCATCGTCTTCGGCTGCTGCCGCTGTTGCCGATCTGGATCGAGGCAGGGCGTCGCGAGTTAAAGCCCTACCAGATGAGCCGAGCTAGAGGTGCCCCTGCAGCAGGTAGTTGTTTTGGTTGGAATTCATGTACATACAGACGTTTAACTCGCCAGTGCGAGTAGTATTGTATCTGGGTTTTGGTGTATGTATATGGAAATCGATTTGTTTTTGTTACTGGTTCTTCTAGCAGCTCTATACTACTGTTTGTAGTATTGCATGTTTTACAGGTACAGCTATCGCTTCGTATACAGGAAAAATTTTTTGTATACGGCGGATTTGTCGGCGTGCCCGGGGAACGATAATCCGGGGCATAACAGGTTATGATTAATTTGTTAAAAAATATTTCAAATAAAAACAGACGATTATGATCAATCTATTTAAAAAATAATATTTCTATCCATAAATTTTACATTAAAATTAAAATTTGAATTCAAATGATGAATTGAGTTTAATTTTGGATATCAAATTTTGAATGAATAATTAAACAATTTTAATTACAGTAGATCAAAATTAAATTTTAACAAATTTACATTTATAATTTTTGGATATCAAATTTGAATTTATAATTAAAATATATAATTATGGTGAATCAAAATTAAATTTTAAATTTCAATGTAAATCTGAATTAAATTTTGACGCTTTTAGTTTAAACAACATACTTAAATTTTAAATTGATCAAAATTTAAAAAAATATATAAAAATATTTAATGTATATATTAAAAAAAATATAGAATATTGTGGATATTTTTTAATAAAATATAACATATAAATTTATAAAATATAATTTTTATTGTTAACTTTTGAATAAATGTGATATAAAAATTTGTATTGATTTGAAATAAATTAAAATAATTTTTACGTGCATTTGTACGTACACTCAGCTAGTTTAATCTAATAACCGTGTTTCATCCAACTGATTGTTAGGGCATAAAAATAATCGAAAGATGGTCAATCATTTACCGTTTTTAATGAAATTTATAAGACAGTAAATTATTCATCATATTTTTCTTTTCAATAAGAAACGGCAAATGAATCATTCACCACTTTTTAAAGGCGGTGAACGATTCACTGTTTTTCTCAGTTTAGTTGGTCAAATAAAATTTTGAAGAGATTATTTCATAAATTAGAAAATTTATTGATTAAATAATATATATAATTTTATTTATACATGCTTAACTTTCAATTAATTTTTCTATATTATTCCATTCAAAAAACCTAAGAATTTTGTTAAATCTAACGGTAATTCAATTGGTGATTTAATTTCTTATTTTTTAAAATTGTAACAATCAATAACTATTAGCAGACCGAGCTATTAATTTTTATAATTAAACAAAGTTATTAAATTTAGTGTATTCTTTTACTTAGCTAAATAAAATCATTCACCCAAAATAATTAGAAGCTGGAAAGGTACTACATAAAAAAGAAAAATTTAGAGTTGAAGGACATATTTCAAAAACGCTAAAAATAAGAGCTTATTAATACATTTTTACCTAAACCTTTCACGCTAAATCCTAAAACTTAAAAAGCGGATGTAGATTTAGCATTTCTCTAAAGAGCAATGCAATAAATAAACGATGGCCAAGCTCAGTTTAGGCACGGCACTGTCCCTACCAAGGAAGAGAGAGATTTTCTTTTTAATCAACATATCAATAATATATTATTATTTTATTTTTTTTAATTGATTCTAATAAAAATTAAATTAATTTTTTTTTCCAAAAAAAAAAGACTAGATTGAATTTTTTAAAAAAATAAAACTAGACGCGACATTAATTCTCTCTACCACAACTTCTTAGAGGCGTAGTACATAAGATCGATGTACTTGTATACTCAGTACAGACAACAATTCTCCCAGTTAAAGTGGGGAACGGAACTTTCTAGTTGCAGTGGAAACCTCGATGCTGCCGCAGCTCTGTTAAAACCAGGGGTGGAAACGGCCGAGCTCGAGAGAGCTTATCTCGGCTCAAATTCGATTTAAAATTTATTTCAAGTCTAAATTTAAGTTCAAATTTGGATTGAAATTAATTCGAGCCGAGCTCGAGCGAGCCTAATTTCGAGTCGAGTGAGCTCGAGCCCTAAACAAGCTGCTTAAAATTCTCAACATCATACAATCAATGGTTTAATTTGTATAGAATATTATCTATAATTTGATACAAAAATATGTCTAATAGTTCAAAGTACAAAATAATTATATGAAATATATATAATATTATAATATGGAGAAAAATAATTTATGAGTTAAATATCTAATCTTTTCAGCGTCACATGTCTTTTCTTCCGCCTTCAATCTTTATATTATTCATTTTTATTTATGCGGTCNCTAATCTTTTCAGCCTCACATGTCTTTTCTTCCGCCTTCAATCTTTATATTATTCATTTTTATTTATGCGGTCAAAAATAAATAAATTATATAGATAAATATTGAATTAAACTATCCAATCATATAAACTAAAATTAAAATTTTATATAAATAATAATTTTTTACTTTAAAAATATTCTATATATTTTCTCAAGCATACAATTAATAGCAAGGTAGGCGACGGCGGGCATATACTGTTACTTGGTAATTTGGAGGGCTTCCGGTTTTGCCACAGACAGAAAAAGAAAAAGAGAGAAACATATTGAAAATTTAGAGTTCTGTGAAAGAAAGAAAGAAAGTAAAAATATATAAATTTAGTAAAATTTTGATCTTTTATTTGTCTATTGAGTTTGTTTTTATGGGCCAACAACATTGGCCTTCGATAATTAATATTCCTTTTTTTATCAATTCTGTAAGAGCTAGATCTTTCTGAATTAGCATTACATCCAGATGCATCTCTCCTCTTTGAATCGCGGATATAGCAATTTCCTTTGGATTTATCAGTCTAAGTAAGAGACAATATACCTTGATATTATTGATCATTCTTTGGTTCAAGGAGTCATCCCATCTTAATTGAAAAAGGAAATATTTTTTAAGGAAGAAATCTAGTTCTGCTTCCTTGTTTTTCTTGGATTGTTTTTTCTTTTTACCTTTTTTAATGGTAATGTCTGATCTCGCGTAATTCTCTTCAATATCTTTTTTTTTGTTTTCTTTTCGTATATCTGATACAAAATTTACTTGGTCCTGTTGTTCATTTTTTTGAAGCCCCTTTGACATCTCTTCATCTGCAAAGAATTCTCGACGTGAAAACACAGAGACAAAGGGCTGATCCTTGAATAGGAAAAAGAATGGATCCGCAGGGTCCCACTCAGATTATTCACTCGGCCTATATATAATTAAAATATTATATATATATATATATATATATATATATATATATAGTGTAGAACTACTATGCTATCGAAAATATAGAGATTTGATGTTTCCGAATTTTTGACTCTTTAATTAAGAATTGTATGGTTGGGCTGATTGCGATCCCCGTAGGATTAAATAATAACCCTAGGATTGAGTGGTATCTACAAGGTAATAATAGTATTAATCCGAAGATAAGAAATAATTAAAAGGGTTGATTTAAGAGTCAAAAAATTAAAAGCACCTAGCTCTACTCTATATATATATATATATATATATATATTCGAGCTTTTCGAGCTTTTCGAGCCTAATTCGAACGAGCCGAGTAATACTCAAGCTCGGCTTGAAATGAATTTCGAGCCTTTTTTTTTGTTCAAGCTCGGCTAATTTAATTTCGAGTCGAGCTCGAGCGAGCCAAATATCGAGTCGAACGCGAGCCGGCTCACTCATTTACCAGCCCTAGGTAAAACCAACCATTTGCTATTGAAAGCTCTTCCTTTTGTCTCTCATCACTCACTCTCCACTGCTACTTGGATACTGCTGAACAAATCATTCATTAAACTTTTCAAACTAAAACCACAAAGAAATATTAGGCAACAACATTGAAATTAAACCCAAATATAGATTCTAATTTAAATCTAATTCAAATTCAAAGGCTACCCACTTGGCGAAAACTGGAGGGACCGAACTTTGTCGATCATTTGAAGCTGCGGGTAGTTGAAAGTGCCACTAGAGTGCAAATTGATTGGATAACAATTACTTCGCAGTTCGTTTTCTCCGTGCAGATTGAACTTGTGGTCGATCTGAAGGAAAAGGGATGATTAGAACGACGGAGCCATAGATATAATTGAAGCAATTTTAATACCTTTGCTCTTATTCTTCGGTTCAGCTCTAGTTTGAATGTCGCCGGGACTTGTTGGTCCGTTCCGTTTGAGCTCGCTTTGTCCACCAATTCGTGCTCGCTCTGCTTCGAGCCTGAGCAACTCAGACTCAAATCAAGATCGCGCTCAAAGCGATCAGCTGCTGCAAATGCTTAATATGAACAAATTATAGTACGACAAACTTTGTAAGAGAAGAAAAATAAGCTAAAACGTCCAAGGAAATGAGTAGGCATCAGGAACTCACGAGACAGGGGGAGATCGTTTTCGTAGATGGAAAGATCGAAGTTGGTGATCGCATCGCGCCCATTGCAGTTAATTGCGGCTATATCATATGCCCTGAAAATGAAATGGCCAAATCTGTAAAATTTAGAGCAAAATTGGAAGTGATTGATGGAGAAATGAAGGTACCGAGCAGCTTCTACTTCAGTGTCATAGAGGCCAAGATACATGTATCTGCTCAAAACCAGCATGTAGCCTATAAGAAAACATTCTCATACATTGAAAGAAACAGATTAAAAACCCAAAACAAAAAAAAAAAAAAAATGGTTGGAAATATTTTACTTTTTCTCCAATAGTTGGCCAAGTCTAGCCTCCCATTTTCCACATTTGTGCAAGGAAACCCCGCGAAACTTCGAGCTTCCTCTCGACGATCCGGTGCTCTGTCGCCGGAGTAGCTGAACAAACTCCTCCTTAGCGAGATTGCTCATCTACCACCAATTACTTACTCTTGTTAAATCATACTTTTGCCCATTATAAGAACAAATAAACTACTTCATTCAGTAAGAGCTCTTTTAGTTCACCTTTTTCAGATCCTCCTCATAATCTTCTGCATTGAAATTTATGTCTGCATCGACCCCACGAAACTTGATTGCGGCGCGATCATACGCCCTAAAATTTGAGAAAAAAGAAAATGTAATTACTCAGTTAGAATCAGTGAATAAAAGTATTTATGATCCATATCCATAACAGTGAGTGAGAAGACTAGTGAAGTTTGTTTAACTACCTTGCTGCAGCATATGCAGTGTCAAATCCACCTGGGAGAAACCCAAAAACCCAATGCTCAAAAACATCATCATCACACAAGACACTTGTAAATTCAAGTAATGTAATGTAACTCATTAAATACAACAAAGTGTGACATTTACAGCATACCCAAATAGACTTGCTTTCCGCAATCCCTGCATTGAATAGAAGACTGAGAATTATTAGCACGGCACTCTAACCAACCGAGCTATGAGAGGAAAGTATGTACGTTTGGTATAATATGATGCGGGATTACCATATATGCGATTCCCACCGGCCAGTTCTGCGATAAAAGGTGACGCCGCGGTATTGGGAGCTCCGCGACCGGGGTCCCCGCCGGCTCTTCTTCGCGGGCTGTGGCGGCTCCGCCATCCGGTGGTGGTGATGCGTCATTGCCGACGCATCCCGAGCTCTCCTCTCCTTCGACGCGGCCATCGGAAAGAAATCGCGGGTAACTAGAGCAGCCGAGGGGCTGCTTCTGTCGACGTGGCCGCTGCGGCAGCGGCCGGAGATTGAGAAGCCGAAGATCTTATCGTCCTTCTCTTCTCCTTGTGCTCCCCCCTCTATGGCCATTGCCATTCCGTTTAGGTCCCACATCTCTCTCTTGCTCACTGCAGTGGCTTCCTCTTTCTCCATCCCAGGAACGAGCAAGCGCTTTTTGGTGCTTCCTATATTGCTAAAAAGGAACAGTACTCCTTTTATTAGTCCTTTATCTCCTTCTTTCGCTTGTAAAATCTACTCATACATGCCATGCGTTTCTTTCTAAGTTTGCCAAACTTGATCTAAGCAAAGATCTAAAAGGAGGGAGCTCTCACTGCCTTTTTGTACGTATCCTTTGAGGAGAATGGCAAAAATCCAATCTCAACGACCTCTTTTGGGTCTCTCTCTCTATATGTTATTAGTATGAAACACACACACACACACACACACACACACACACACACAATTAATCATTTGGGTGAGGCTGTAGCACCCATAGCACTTTTCTCTGTTGCTAAAAGAAGCCTCTACCAAGCTTCCTAAGTTGGTGGGGGTAATTGGATTATTGGAGGGGGTGGGAATATAGAGGGAGTATCCTATTTGCTATCCTTTTGCTTTTTCTCCCTCTTCCCACGTTAATCAAATCGAAAAGCAAGAAAAATGTGTTCCCTCACTACTAAAGCAATATCTTGGAACAGTACTCTACTACAGGAAATAGATTGATCACTATTCTCTAACCCCTACAACCTATTAATAAGGACAAACCCATGCAGCAGCACCTCATCTATTAATCTATTAACCTTTAACCTATCTATTATCTATTAAATAATATGAATCCGTAATACTTTTTTACCACGTGGCACCCCCTCCTTCACCATCTGCTCCTTTTCTCTCCTTTTTTTATTGTTGGTAACTGTTACCTCCAATAAATAAATAAATTTATTCTACCCTTGCCGTTACATCCCTCCACTACTTGGAGCATTCATTTTCTTTCAATTTAAGCGTTTCTAACTTTGCATTTTGGCATAGTGCTGTGGTGTTAAAAAGCTTTGATTACGGAGCTACTGTGGATAGCACAAATTTGCGGTTGCGAAACCCACGGCCGCGGTCAACGTGGGGAAGGGAGTGGGCCCCCGCCCCTACGCGGGCTTCTTTTCGTACCACTACGCCGCCTCCGAGACGCAGCTCCGCGACGACCCCAGCGTGGCGCTCTTCTTCCTGGAGAAGGACCTCCGCCCGGGGAAGAAGATGACGCTCCACTTCCCGGAAGTTGCTTCTGGCCCCGCTTTCCTCCCCCGGAAAGAAGCCGACGCGATCCCGCTCTCCGTCGAGAAGCTTCCGGAAGTCCTCGGCAGGTTCGGGATCCAGCTAGACTCCGTCGAGGCCCGGTGGATGCGGAAGACGGCCCGAGAGTGCCAGGAGCCGGCGGTCGGCGGGGAGAAGAAGTTCTGCGCCACGTCGCTCGAGTCCATGGTCGACTTCAGCACGTTGAGCTTCGGGACGCGCGACATGCGGGCGGTGTCCACCACCGTCGCTAAGAAGGTTTTTCTCAAAAAAATCTTAAACTATAAGAAAACAATATTTTTCTGTAAAGTGAAATATAGATTTGAATTAAATAGATAAAATCACAAGAAAAGTACCGGATCTTTCTAAATTTTGGTCTGACTATACATAGTCATTTAATACTTAAAAAGCTCATGCTTTTTCATTTTTCTTAAAATGGTAAAGATGAATTTAGAAATTATTTAAATTTTTTATATACTTGTTAATGATTAAAATTAGTAAATTTGGATTCAGTTGGACCATTGCACTCAGCTTAATTTCAGGAGTACAAGTAGCAATTTCTCATTGAAATATATTAAAAATTAATTTATGTGCACTTTCTTTTATTTTATTTAAATTATAGATGATTACATGTAGTTAGCAATTCTAAATTCATAGGAATTTGACTGTTTTCTCAAAATTAAATTAGACAGAAAAGATTCAGCTGGTCAGACAGTCCAAGCTTAGATACATACAAAACATCTGGTTAACAATGTTTAAATATTTTATATTTGATGGCAGGGTGTGCCGAAGTAGGAGTACACTATTGTGCAGTCCGGCATCTATAAACTGGCAGGGGACGAGCTGGTGGCATGCCACGTGGAGACGTATGCGTACGCGGTCTTCTATTGCTACCTGACGGGATCAACGAGGGCGTACATGGTGAAGATGGTCGGGAAAGACGGGGCGGCAGTTGACGCCGCAGCGGTTTGCCACGCCGACACGGCAGCGTGGAACCCGAAACACCTGGCGTTCCAGGTGCTCAAGGTGAAGCCCGGGACCGTGCCCATTTGCCACTTCCTCCCGCAAGACCATGTTGTGTGGACCCGCCGCACTAAGGAGGATGTGTGTACAGGATTGTGGATTGAGAGTGAGAAAGTAAGCAGCAAACGGCTCGCTTATGCTGTTGCGTACCTAACCGCGGTGAGAAGCTAGGCTAACCAGACCCTAAAGTGATTGATTTTTTTTATGCAGCAGGAGCAGATAGATAGCTTCATTCCAATTGAGATGGGTATAGTGAGCAAGCAGCCGACAAATTACTTCTGCAAGACTCTGACGGCAAGCGATACGAGTACTCACGCGGGATTCTCTGTTCCCCGTCGTGTTGCTGAGAAGGTGTTTCCTCCCTTGGTATGTTAGGATTCAGCAAATTACATGAATTTTTTTGTCAAGATTTATTGGTTGTGGAGTATTTATTATAAGCTTATGAAGAAATTGACCCTGGTGTTGGTTGTAGGATTTCACTCAGCAGCCACCAGCGCAGGAGCTCATTGCGCGTGATCTTCATGATGTTGAATGGAAGTTCAAGCACATCTTTCGAGATAAGGAGAAGGTAGGGAAATAGATCCGAGCCGTGGTTGAGGTATTGGAAAGAATGAATGTTGATGCACATAAGGGATTAGTGTAACATCTTCAGGAGTCAGTGCTTGTATAGCACATAGATAAATTGGTTATAGATGTTAAGAGTAGTGCTTACTTAGTTTGATGCCCATAGATGTTAGATAAGATGGATACAAACGCCAAATTATGTATTCAGGCATGTAGCATTTTTATGGTCGGAAAGAATTGATTCAATGTCTCATGATATAGGTTGGGTTCGAAGGTAATTAGATAAGGCATTTCTTTGATTCAATACAGTGAAAAAAGTTGATGTTCTTGAATATATGAGAGGCCCAAGGAATTGACAATAATATAACAATAGAGTTGTAAGTAAGCAAGATTCTCTATTAAAGAAATTTTGTTGAATGAGGACTCTTCTTGAATGGTTTAACAGAATATATTCTGTGGCATGAACAGTTATAAGAGAGATGTTGTTTCTCACCTTTGATCGGGATTAACTGCCAAAACTATCTTCTTCTTTGAACCATAGAATGAGTAATTTGGATCATCAATTTGAGCAACCCGCCGACCTTAATGTGAATTCTGGGACAGAATGCATTGTTTATGCCCTTATCAAATGTATTTTTACATGTACATATGAACGTGTGCATGCACACATGTAAATTGTTGTTTGGCGTTCCAACATCCCTTTTCTTTTCAAAATAGTAAAACTTCTAGCAGTGGTTGTGACGCACTGGACCTCTGCAAAGTGTGAGGTTCGAGTGTTTGGACAGTGTCCCGAGTTTTTCCAGACTTTCTGGTGGGTCGTTGACAGTGTTCCGACCTATGGCTCGCATCCCGAGAATCGTAGTATTTTATGTAGCGCTAAGGTCACTAAAGAGTTGGACTTAGGCTACCCTCGGATTGCATTCTGCACAAGGTGTACCGGTACACTCTTGATGGCTGTACCGGTACACACTTTGTACCGGTACACTCTTGATGGTTGTACCGGTACACTTGTGGCAAATTACGAACCCGAGCCTCGGGTTTGCATTTTCGTAGGATGTGTACCGGTACACTTTCCCGTGTACCGGTACACTTTGGCAGAATCTGAACAGTTTGTTCTGCAGGGGGTTTTTCGCAATTGTGGGCTTCTTATAACAGCACCCACGCCCCTAGGGCTCTCCCCTGGGCTGAGAAGAGTGGAGAACCAGGTAGGGCACCTCTCCCCTTCACCCCCTTTGGATTTGATCTCTTTTTAGCTTGGGATTTAAGTGTTGATCCTTCTCTTTTCCCTTTTCTTTGCTTTTCCACCATTGTGAAGCTTGGAGCTTGGTCTTGGTGGATTGTTGAGGGAAGATCTTGGGATTTCAAGAGTTAGAGCTTAGATTGAAGCTTCTAAGAGGTAATCCACTTATTCTCTCCCTTTAGATTGGATTTTTATTGATGGATTCAAGATGAAACCCTAGTTTTGAGACTTAGGGCTTGTTTTTGGGTATTTTGAACCTAGGGCTTTTGGGGCCAAATTAGTTGGTTTAGAACCTTCCTTGGGCTTGGATTGGAAGGATTCTAGCTCTCTTTTGGAGCTTAGGAGAAGATTTCTACTCTTGAGGTAAGTTTTGGCCCTTTTTGCTTCTAGGTTAATGTTTGATATTATATGATGGTCGTAATGCCCTCGTATCTCTTCGCTGATTACTTTTAGGGTATTTTGAGACTCGGGGACAACTTTGTTCTGCGAAACGAGGCTCTACGCGACGGTTCGGTGGGTTTGACCTAGCCACACAATGAGAAATTCTCATTTGTGCTTAATTAAGTATCGTTAAATGAAAAAGCATGCATATTCTTGTTATATGTATTTATTGTGAATTTTAGAATGCTCAAAAGGCCTATGTTGTATATAATGAAATTTTGGACCTCTATGGAGTAGAGAGTAACTTGGTAGGTCTATGGTTGCATTTAGCGTTCAATTTGAGACTTGATTTCAAGCTTCTATAGTGTAAATGAGTTTTGATTCATGCATTTAAACTTAAGTTTATTTGAGACATGAAAGATGACAAAATTGCCATATAGAGGTATTGAGCTAGAATGTATGTGAACTAGAGAGCTAATGTCATCAAGCGGCATTGAGCTCGGGACATGTGTGAACCTAGTGGATAGGGCCATTGAGGAATGTAAAACATGCTTAATTATTAAATGTCTAAGTGTTATAAAGGGGCACTAGACCTAGAGAAGGTTGGGACTTCACTTGTGACTTAGAACTAGATCTTCGAGATGCTAGTGACTATACCATGTTAGAGACATGAGGGTTGGATACTTGAGCCATCGACTACGCTTGTTTGCCATTTGTGCTCATTCGCACATGCTTGTGAGGATCGCTCCCTACAAGCCGGCACTCCGGAGTTAGCCTACGCGACCTATGTTCGCTGGTGCGATATTGAGGAGCCTACGGGGTCGAGTGGGACAGACACATTCCAAGACTAGGGATGTTGGGCTACCACAGGTATTTAGGCGGCACAAGCTGGACTACCTTGGGTAGGTCCTTAAATTGGAAATGAAAATCGACACGGTGTTGAATATGAACAATCACTACTAGATAGGATTAGTAGTTGGATTACTTGGACACGCTCATGATATAGCATTGGTACATTTAGTATACTTGCCGGTTTCATTATTGCATCGTAGTATACTCGGTTGTTTGGATAGAGTTTACCCTTATGCATTGACATATTGCATCGTGAAGTTTACTTGTTTATTATGTTGAGACATATTAGTATGCATCGGATATATTACCTTACGATAGCGTAGATGTACATCACCATGACATCATGCTTATTGGAGACATAGTAGTATAGCATTTCATTCATGCTTTCTTTCAGCAGTTTTCGTGTTCGCTATTTATTGCATATTACTATATGTCGTTACTTACCCTTTTCTTTTGGGGCCTAGTGGTGCTTTGAGCTGAGGTCAGTAATTGCCCACTGGAAACTATAAATTATAGTTCTCACGCCCTCTTTTTCTCGATGTTTTTCAGAGCCTTCCACGCAGGGTGAGGCCAGGGATCGCGGGAAGGGAGTTGCTTCGAGCGTAGCTTCTTCGAGGACGAGTTGCTAGGTGTCTACCTCTCGAGTTCTTATTTTATTTGCGAGAAGTTGAGGGTCTTACCATGTATTAGAGACCACCATTTTTTACTGGTGACAGATATTGTATTACTTATGATTTCTCTTATTATCTAGCTTTACTTCTTTGCCTGGTGTAGATGTTAGAACTTTATTCGCTCTGATATCATTAGTTGCTAGTTATTTCACTTCTTCTATTGTTCTATTACTTGCTTTTACTTCCGCTTTTATTGTAACGCCTATATGTGTAGACACATGCGGTCTGGGCACGCTACCGGGAGGGCTCCGCCGTCCCGGGGCGTGACAGTGTAAAGTTGGGTAATGGAGTAAACTGTTGCATCCAGTTCTCCAATGTTATATGATTCTTCATAAACAACATACCCCATGTATCCATCATTGTTCCCCCTGAGGCTCAAGCGTCCTTGGCAGCCTGGAGCCATATTCTCAAGGTTTGTTTATTGTCTATTGGCCGGTAATTATCGATTCCACTGTCTTTCTTAATTTTTCAGGCTAAGTACAGTTTGTTCTTATTAAGCTGTACTATGCATGCATTGTGAAACTCTTTATCGAAACCTACAATTTTATCAAGTTGAGTTCTTTACCAACAGAAAATTAATTTTCGGTATTATTTATTCTTTTTTTTAACTATATTTCATACTTTCATGTCTTTTTCTTTTAGAGAATAAAGAACTCGAGAGCAATTCTCCAGATGTTTCTAAGATGGGTAGTGGAGAACGAGGCATTCAGCCTTTTAATTTCTGCCTTTTGGTGTGAACCCTCGGTTCAACATAGTCAGAACCATCACTGCGGAGAATGAGCTTAATCAAATGCTATGCTGTTACTCCATTTTAAATATTAAATGCCACTTTCAATAAATGATCCTCCAATATAATTGATAGCCACTGCAAGCAATGAATGCTTCTAGATATGGTAGACATAAATTGAAATATGGTCTTCTCATATTTTGGTGATGCTTTTACTGTCTACAATTAGTTAGTATTTTGGGTTTCTTTTTAAGACTTCTAAAATTAAGTTTTTATTATTACTGTAGTATGATAGTTTGTTTATTAATTTACTTCTTTGTTATGTGAAATAACATATATTCTACGATTGTTCTATTTTTGTTCTATTGCTTCTGCTAATTTATAACAATAAATTTGTGACTTTTTTATTTCCAGCATACCTAGATTTGAAATGTGTAGCTGCTGTAGTATTAAGTTTAATCTTTAAGTAGCCTGGTTATTTCATTGTTATTAATTTAGGCATCTATATATTAGTTCAAAATAGATTTACAATAATTATAAATTAATTCAAATTCCCTTAGTTAGAGTCTTTTCTTATTTTTACATCAGATTTGTTTCAGCAAAATTTATTATTTAGTAGGGACAACAATTAAATTAAAGTCTTTTCTTATTTTTTTGCAGTAAAGTCTTTCTAAGGAGAAAAAAAAAAACTATAATTTTACTTCAACAATAGCTACTCGCTGCAACGTGCGAGTACCTACACTAGTATATATGATTCTTCAATTTTTTTGCCACGTGGCAGTTTATTCTTAATCCTCATAAAAATCTAATTTAAACCATCTAATATATTTTTATTTAAGTCTTTAAACTAAGAAAGAAAAATTTGCACACCAAGAAGTTCTTCTAATTCACTCTCATTAATTATTATAATTCTAACGTGCAATAACCCACTACTATGAAGCACATTACAGTCTTTAAAATCCAATTTAAGCCGCCTAATATATTTTTATTTAAACCTTTAAATTAAAAATAAAAGATTTGCATATCAAGAAGTTCTTCTGATCCACTCTTATTGATGATTATAATTCTAACGTGTAACACCCACTACCAAGAAGCACTCTACCCTCATTAAAATCCAATTTAAGCCATATAATATATTTTTATTTAAGCCTTTAAACTAAAAATGAAAGATTTGCATACCAAAAAACTCTTCTAATTCACTCTTATTAACCATTATAATTCAAACGTACAACACCCACTACCATGAAGCATTAAAATTCAAACTATAACTTAATCACTAATTACATACATTTCAATGGCCTTTTAGATTCTTATTACATAATTAATTAATTAATTAACTACGTTAACCATCAAAATTATATATATATATATCTAATCTAACCATAAGAATCATTATAGTTCTAACATGCAATACCCACTACCACGAGACATTAAAAGCCGAGATATAACTAAACCACAATTTATATACGTTTTTGCGGCCCTTTAGATTCTCATTACATGACTAATTGATTAATTGATGAATTAACTACGTTAATCATCAAAACTATATATCTAATCTAATATAATAATTATATTGCTGATCTCGCCATTGACACGTGCGGTATGAGTCGGATTACACAGCGACAGAGGAAGAGGTGGACAAAGCTGAGGTGCTAGCGTGGGTGGCGGAGGATGACGATCTTGGTGGCGGCGGCAGAGGCGGCGGCTCCGTCGATCGACGCGATTGTGAGGATGAGGAGAAGGCTTAAAAGCTTTCAGATATACGTCATTTTATATCATATTATAAGATTACTAATTGCATAGATTTTCTAGATATTATTCATTAAAGGTAACTTTTTTTCTTCATTTTCTATACTTTATTTCAAAACTATATCAAAATATCTACAAAGAATCAAGCTAATTTTTAAAAGGGAAAACTTCAAAAACCCCCCTGTGGTTTCGTGCATTCTCACTTTGCTACCCTGTGGTTTAAAACGTATCAATTTACTCCCCTGTGGTTTCATTTTTATCTTTTCGGAAGCTTTTTCGTTAATATTTCGTTAAATTATATACAAAAAACTTCAGATAACCATCTATATTTATCGAATAGTCACTTTAGTATCCTTTAATTTTAACTTTGTCACTGATTTTAAAAAAAAATAATAATAAAATTGATAACAAAAAGATAAAAACGAAACCACAGGGGGGCAAATTGATACGTTTTAAACCACAGGGTAACAAAGTGAGAATGCACGAAACCACAGGGGGGATTTTTGAAGTTTTTCCTTTTTAAAAAACATGAAATGATCAATACCTTTGCTTTTAAATAAATCAGATGCGTTTTAAGATCCATATTTTATCAACTCGTAGGAAGAAATTTTAGATAATATTTAAATAAGATAAACTGAATTATTTTAAGAGTAAAAAATGCTATACTCATGAACACTTCTGAGAATTATTCTTATCTACTCAATAGGTATTAGTTGGAATTTATTTTTAGGTATTTAGTGAAAATTAGAGTATCACAAAGTGGATGAATTAAATAAAATAAAAATATCTTGACTATTTGCAATGCTCTCTCCTCGCGGCAACGCGCGAGTTTCTACACTAGTTCTCTCTTATTAGGCTCCCTCTAATGTGGAAATTAAGACCGAAAGTTTTTAGGTTGAAACAGACCTTCAAGAATCAGTATGAATCATTAGGTTTACCAAACTATCTCAATAAAAAATCAATAAGGAGCTTCTCAACAAAATCACACTTATTTATATAGATAGTGTAACTCAGCTGTAAAATTTTAGTTGGATTTTTAATGATTTAAAACTTTACGGACTTTCTGGGTAGTCCAATATTTCATGGGTCTTGTTATAAGGATTAGTCCCATATTAAAAACTAAAACTATGTTGTTGCCATTTATATATGTTGGCTTAAATGGGCCAGCATCCTGTCCTGTGGCGGAAGGTCATGTGGGCCGAGTTATGTTCGAAATGGCGTGAGGCTAGGATTGGGCCGAGTCATGTTCGAAGTGGCATGAGGTCAGGTGGGCCGAGTCACAATCGAGACCCGTGGGCGCTGTTTCTGTACGCTTTAAGTGAATTGGTTGCGTATTTCTATCAGCTCGAGCTATTGGGATTAATGGTTAGCGCCAACGATCCGATAAGTGGTATTAGAGCCAGAGGTCACAGGTTCGATTCCTGTATGCTGCAAATATGTGCAGGTGCTGGGGGATTGGCTATTTTATTTTATTTTCATTTTATTGGAAGCCTCAATCCATATCCCATAAAATATGAGTACGTAGGCTTACTTTTGGATATTTTAGGGGAGGTCGTAAGAGTTCAACCTGAACCTGAGTTTACCTAAGAGCTAAACCTTAATCTCTATAAAATATGAGTACGTAGGCTTACTTTTGGATATTTTAGGGGAGGTCGTAAGAGTTCAACCTGAACCTGAGTTTACCTAAGAGCTAAACCTTAATCTCTTCTTGCCATTGATCTTTTGCGCTGAGTTTCACGAAGCTTTCTAATATTTCGTTAGATCCCCTAAAGCTTGTTGTATTTATTTTGCGCCACCTTGAAAGCGTGCCGACAGAGTGGAATGTGATCGTTGTATTGCTGGAAGTGATTGCCAGGAAGCCTTGCACGTGGAGGGGCTATCTTGCTTCTAGAAGAGTACCCTTCACGTCTTGATCCATAGGTCTTTTCTAATCATTTTCTCTACAGCATTTACTACTTAATTTCTACTCCATATATATTTTCGAAAAATCTAATTCAATTTTCAAATTATCTTAAAATTGAAAAGTTTAATAAAAAAACTAGAAAAATTTTTCGACATTAGCTTCTATATCTGCTTTTGGTAGCAACAATCCCTACAAAAAAAATTTGACCGAAAAAAAAACTCTAATCTTTTTCTCACTTCGGTGCATCTTATGCTGCCAAAAAAAAAAAAAAAAAAAAAAAAGAAAAAAAAAAAAAGATATATTAGTGTGACGCTTCTTCTTATATTACTACTTGGACGGTACTTCGCTAAATAATGCAATACACTACAACAGGCCAAATAAATTCCAAGCATTTCAGTGTCATATTAGGAGTTATTCCTAACTGTTACCTGTTAAAATTTAGGGTTAATTTCATACAGGTCCCTGCAAATATGATGAAGATATATCCCTGCAAAGTTCAATTTTCATAAGTTATTCCTATAAAAGTCCTAATGTATTCAGATATGTTCCTGCCGTTAATATCCGTTAGAAAAATTTAATTAACCACAGTTAAAATACTTAACCATGGTCAGTTAATAAGGTAAAATGATATTTTTACCCTTCTTTCTCTTCCCCTCCTCTTCTTCTTCCTCTTCTTCTTCTTCCTCTTCCTCTTCCTCTTCCTCTCCTCCTTATTCTTCCTCTTCCTCTTCTTCTTCCTTTCCTCCTCCTTCCTTTTCTTCTTCTTATCCTCATTTTCCTCCTCATTTTCTTCTCCTTCTTCTTCTCCTTCTTCTTCTTCTTCTTCTTCTTCGTCGTCGATGATCCGATCGTCGTCGCCGTCGTGGTGCCCGCATGGGCTATCGTCACGGGCGCCTTCGCCGGCATCGGCCGCGCCTTCGCCTTCCGCCTCTTCCTCGTCCTCGTTGGCCGCAACCCCAACAAGCTCCGCAAGGTAGCCGTCGTCGCCATCCGCCGTCCGCCGTCTGCTCCCACAACCTGAAGAGGAAGAGAAAGAGGGCAAGGGCAAAATTATCATTTCACAACTCCACTGTTAAAAAATTAACAGTTTTTTAACAGATCCTAACCAGAGGGACATATCTTAATATATTAGGACTTTTGCAGGGATAACTTCTGAAAGTTGAACTTTGCAGGGATATATCTGCTATTCATCATGTTTGCAGGGACCTGTATGAAATTAATCCTAAAATTTATTACAAACACTTTCTAACTGCTTTATACAAAATCAAGTTTTTGAGTAACGTAATATAAGATTAGAGTTTGGCTGGTATGCTTATGGAAGAACGGGAGCCTCCGTGCTTCCAAGTTATTTTCGATATTTGGACTTTTGAATCGACGATCGGCTCCGTTAGAGTTGATCTAGAGTATTTGAAGTACCTAGAAATAAATTTTGTGATTTTTCAATATCATTTGCCTTGTGATCGATGGGGCTCAAAATCAATAATTTTAATGGTCGTGGTGAGCCAGTTGCAAGTTTAACGGTGTAGAAATATCAAAATCACGTGAAATTTTGTTAGAAAATTCTTTGTACTATATAAAATAAGATCAATATCTTTGATCTAAATTTTTAATGCCATATCATCACATTTTGTGAGATTTTTATTTTCAGCCGTTGATTTTAAGCCCCTTCGATCACTAGGCAAATGATATCGAAAAATCACAAAATTTATTTACTAGGTACTTCAAATACTCTAGATCAAGTCTAATGGAGCCGATCGTCGATTCGAAAGTCCCAACATCGAAAACAACTTGGAAGCACGGAGGCCTCCGTGCTTCCATAAGCATACTAGCCGCACTCTATAAGATTAAGATATTGTCCTAGTCCCCTCAGTTTTATAAGGTTATGAATTTAATTCCGCACATCTATGATATAATATGTTTATATATTTTCCATTTTCTGTAATCTGCATTTATGCATACAAGCAGAAGTGCTAAATATATTCCTATATCATTTTCTTTCAATTTATATTCTTACATATTGCCTTTATAATTGTCTCTTTATCATTTAAATCTCAATGTTATTCATCCTTAATTTGGATTTGATCTCTATTAACTCCATCTCTATTTAATTCTCTGAGAGGAGATAAATAAACTATTAATAAAACCCAATCCCCATATCATGTGGGATTACCAACTAGTACTATCATAAAAGATGTTGCTACCACTAATTCATAATATGAATTTTGTTATAGCACAATGCAACACAAATTTAGAACAAATTAGTTTTAAGTTCCACCACAGTTGTAGCATTACTTTTATCTTTTGAGGTATGGGTAAATTACACTTTTGGTCCTCAAACTATGATTCTTGTGAAACAATCGTTGTAAAATTCTAGAGCCCATACGTGAACTTAAATTAAATGGAAGAAAATTAATTATGCTAGAATTCTGGCATGATTCGAACTCAGAATCTCCTGTTTTGATATCATGTGAAACAACCATTGTAATAGCGCTAGTAGAGAAAAGTATTTTTATAATTTTATACTTAACAATTCACATTATATTTTAGTCATCAAAATTTAATTTGTAGCAATTTCTGACTCGGCCTTTTAAATTATTACAACTAAGTCCTGCAACCCAACTTATTTGACTAAATACTTACGTGATACTAACATAAATATAATATGACATATTATAATTGATAATGCGACAATAATTAAGATGTCATATTATTTCATATCATCAATACGTTAATATTTAGTAAGCCAAATTGGGTTGTAGAACTTGATTGCAATAATTTGAAAAGTTCGAATTTGAAATTATTATAAATTAAATTTTAAAGACTAAAAATGTAATTTTTCCTAAATGTAGTCCCTGAAATTGCGACAAGTTTTTCTTATGTCCCTATTATTTTATTTAGCAATAAAAAGAATGGATGTTCCTCTAGTATCCCCAAATGGCAACTTGATCCTTAATCCTGGAACTTTAGTCCTCAACCATTGAAAAGATTTCAAACAGTTTATTTAAAATGACATTTTAATCACGTTTCATAGTAACCAAAATATGCGAATTTTTACAATAGAATGGCAAATTCTAAAAAATTAGGTCTTTTTTGACGTTCAAAAATTAAAGTAATATGCTTAGTTTAAAAAGTATAGGGACCAAGTCACAATGTTCGGATAGTACAGATACTTT
The DNA here is from genome assembly GCF_001540865.1 of Ananas comosus. Taxonomy (NCBI): domain Eukaryota; kingdom Viridiplantae; phylum Streptophyta; class Magnoliopsida; order Poales; family Bromeliaceae; genus Ananas; species Ananas comosus. The sequence continues at coordinate 7,381,381 of NC_033639.1, forward strand.
CTATGCAATTTACCGTTTATTATTATATAACCCAGATTATTTTCTCAATTTATTTAGGTAACATTAATTTCCCAACGGGTTTACTGGTTTTATTAGCCATTTAATTAACCCCGATCTAATAGTCAAAATTTGTACGCATAACTCCTAACAAATAAAAAAGTACAGATGTTGGAATTAAAGTGCAATATATATATTACTAATATATAAAAAGGATCTTAATTAGTGATCTATGTTAGAATGATAGAATACAAAATTCCCCATTTGTACGTATGTTAACATATTCATCAGATGCATAATTAAGTATCAATTATGCATATAAATATATATATAATGCAACAATCTCTATCTTTAGAAAGTACACTACAACTTTTTAGGGTGCATGTAATATTCTTTCCTATGAGATGCTGCTTTGCGATTGTAGTAATTAACAAAATCATGGATCACACATCATGTACATAAGAATATATTACAATGAAGATTAGCGTCTAATAAGTTTGCATTATTCAAGTGAATTAACACCCATACTTAACACTATATTTAGTTTGATTGTACATTACCGTATTTTTAGTAATGAGAGTACATTTTGGTCCCTAAAGCTAGCTCTTTCTCGAAATTGCGGTACCACGATTACTGGAACATAAGCTTAGAATCAAAATATTATTTGATATTTATCAGTATTTTAGTAACATTTAGCAACTAATGAATTAAAGCCTTTTAGAGTGCAGTAAAAAGAGAAAAAAAAAAAAAAGAGGTCCCGTTTAGTTTCATTATCGTTTCATAAATAAAAATTCTACATGTTTGCATGCACGGCTTGTGATCTTTCCTCTTGTCACTGCTAAATATCTTATAATGTAATTTCATTGGAATGATATTACTTGCATATTCAAAGTTCCAAAGAATGGAAAAAGAAGTCTCCGTTGTATATTTTATCATTGGTTGCAAACAAATCTGCTAATTAAATACATTGACTATATAAGCACTCCACACACCCTCACACTCAATTTTTCAATTTATGGAATACCTACCGTTTAGCCGTGGGAGGTGGAATCGTATTAATTCAAAGGCTAAAATGTTCATTACATGTGCTAGCTTGCTACTACCGATAGTAAATGACTAGTGTTAGTTATAAAGTTCTTCAGTTCCGTAAAATCGTTATATTCAAATTTTTTACCATCCGACATATTTAATAAGTTAAATCTTCATCCCTTATCTTTTACGCCCAGCTTATTATTTTATGTCAAATTCTCTTTTAATAAGACGAGACGTGAAATTAAATACTATTCATACACTCTTTTTATGATGTATGAAAAATTGTATCCATTAGATGGTGAGATACATGATATACGCATTTTTTGTGATGTATATATATAAATAGTATTGCTAGTACGAAAAAACCCTAGATGCATTTTTCTAGTACATCTAGTTGGAACTGTTCATTTTTATTTTCTTTACTAACGTCCAATCCATGCATCTGGTGAATTAATGTTTCAAATCTCTTCCCCTTCTTCAAAAATAAATTTATGCACCTACAATTAGTTCCCCATTTTGTAACTGTTCATACGAATTGAGAACCTTTGCTTTTAATAACATATGAAATAGTTGTTGGCCTTTAAAACTGAGTTGTTTTTTCTTCCCTTGCTTTTGAGGCCCAGGTGCCTTAGTTTGTATTTCAGTTCATTTTTTAAATGACTAAAGCATTAGCATGATAGTTTTATCTCAAAAAAGAAAAAAAAAAAAAAAGAGTAGTGAGATGAGGATGATTTAATATTTTGTATTCAATAGTTTTTAACATCAGAATTGGAGTTGTTCCAACATTGGTTTTTTCTCGTTATCATCCTTTATCTTGCTCTCATAGAAAAAACTATAATTATGGATCTGTGGTGCCGTGTAAATTTGTAACACCATTGGCATCTAATCGTGTTAAAATCTATATTTTTTATGGTGAGATTAATTATGTGGATTTTCTTTAATGTTTTGTTATTACTAAGCATTATTTTTTTTTCCTTGTTTACTTTCGCTTTTTTCATGTAAATAAATCTCAAACAGACATGCAGTTTCTCAAAAAGTGTGGCTCTCAAGACTGTATAAGGGGGGTGTTTGGCCTAACTTCTTAGAAGTGATTCTGAGTCCAAAATCATATTTGACTTCAGTAGAGCATTTGGAAACGACAGATGGAAAATCTTTCTGTGGATCCAGAATAAGAAGCAGAAAAAAGCTGCTTCTCCAAAACTGATTCTGATTTTGGATTCAAACCTCAAATTTTTATTTATATTTTAGATTCAAAGTATAAATTTAACATTAAAATTTAAAATTTAAGTTTTTAAATTTAAGTTTCAAATCTAGATTTTAAAATTTAAAATTTAACATTAAAATTTAAAATTTAAGTTTTTAAATTTAAGTTTCAATTTAAAATTTAGATTTTAAATTTTAAATTTAAGTTTCAAATCTCAAATTTTAAACTTTAAAATTCAAAATTTTAAATTTTAAATTTAAGATAAAATTTAAATTTTGACATTTCAGATTTTAAAACATAAATTTGAAAATTTGAAAATTTAAAATTTAAAATTACAAGTCCTAATTTTCAAATTACAAAATTCAAATTATAATTTATAAATTTCAAAATTCAAAATTTTAAATTTTAAAATTTCAAATTTAAAATTTTATTTTATTCTTAAATTTAAAAATTCAAATTTTAAATTTTAAATTTAAAATTTAAAATTTTAAATTTTAAATTTTAAATTTCATATTTNGGCAAAAAAAAATTTACTGTTTGCATATGATAATTTTTTTTAACTAAATTTTATTTTAAATAATTTAAATTTGAATTTACATTTAAATTTTAAATTTTAAATTTTAAATTTTAAATTTTAAATCTTAAATTTTACATTTTAAATTTTAAATTTAGATTTCAAATTTGAAATTCAAAATTTAAATTCAGATTGGAAAATTGAAATTTAAATTTGGATTTAAAAATTCAAATTTTAAATTTTAAAATTTGAAATTTAAAATTTAAAATTTATTTTTTGTACAAATTTGAAATTTAAAAATTATACTTTTAATTCAAATTTAAAATTTTAATTTAAATTCAATTTTTAAATTATTTTAAAATAAAATTTAGTAAAAATATTAATATATGCAAGCATCAAAAATTTTTTGCCAAATAGTTTTAGAAAATCACTTTAGAAAAATAACTTTTGCTAAACTCAGCCAAATGCTCTACAGTATTTCACCAAAATCAATTTTTCAAACCAAAATCACTTCTGCAAAAATCACTTTTCCAGAATCTAGGCCAAATAGGTCATAAGTGGTTAGATAAACATAATTAGGAATGTGAATAGGTCGGACTCGGGGCAGATTTTCAAAAGTTGAATTCGAACCAACTACAAACCCGAAATCCAAACCCGAACCCGAACCAGATTAACTTTAACAATTCATATCCAAATCTGATCCCGATAAAAAATCTGAAACCGAAACCTGAACCTGGAAACCCGAACCCAAAATAATTATTTTTCTCTACCATATCGAATCCTCAATAACTTATACACTTTGCGCTATCTGCTTCAATGGTAGGTATGAGGTCCATCTCAAGTGCTTCAGTAGCAGGTGTGGGCTCCAGCTTCCCTCTTCTAAGTTGACTAAAAATAGAAAAATGACTCAATTTTTCGGTCTCCTCCTGTTTTCTCATTGTTTCGTCTCTCCTCCTCTATTAATATTTTTTTATTTTCTTTTCTTTCCTTTTTTTTTTCCTCCTCAATTAATACTTTTGGTTTCCATTTCTTTCCTCGCTATTTCGTCTTCTCTCTGCTGCATTGTTCCAACCATCTTTTACATTCTATTATCCTCTTCTCCCCCAGTCCCCCTCCCTTCCCCTGTGTCTCTCTTCCACTGGAAGCGGCGTCCATGACAAGGACGGTGACGTGACCGATATTGTCGCCAACCGCTCCACCACCCCATCTCTCCATCTCTTACCTCCCCCTCCTCCCCCCCCTGCCCAAGATTTTGATCAGTCTACATGCCTGACGTGCAAGCCCCGCAGCAGTGCTACCGCCTCCGTCGTTGTCCTCATGTTTCGAGAGGCAGCCATCATTGTCGAGGTCATTTGGAAGAAGGTAAATCAGCACATCACCAAAATCAACAACATCTCAGTGATTTAAATTGAAATTTGAGGATAGTTTAAAAATTCTAAAAAACTTTTCATATTTCCAACACTCGAGAATAAGGGATACCTACACCCTCCTTGTTAACAGGATTCTCTCTTTTAGAGGGTGTTAGGATTTGATTAGATTTGTAGCTGAATGCTAGTTAGATTAGAATTAATATTTAAATCTGTTAGAGATAAAGTATTAAGATTTAAATATTAATTAGAGTAAAATTCTAATTGGACTATAATTTGGATAGCTTTTAATGTAAGTTATAAATATCGTATAGGTGCCAGTATTTTGCTGGTGGTTGTGCGGCTTAGCCACACCCATATGGCATGGCTAAAGTGGTTAAAATTTTGGATGCACCTAGTGTAAGAGGATGTGTGCGATTTTTGTGGCCGTGGGTTATTAGAATACACGGGTGCACAGGATGATAGAGAAGTCTTCTGAGTTTATAGAAGATGAGAGAAAGGAGAGAAAGATTCAGAAAGAGGATTCGAGTTGAAACTACCCTATTGTAGAAGAATCAATTTAGTAAATCCTATTTTACCCGTATATTTTTATGTTTGGTTTTTCTCTCTTTTGTGATTGTGACAGCTGTTTGCTGAGAATATGGTTTTATGGTAAAAATCTGATTTGACGCTTCTGTTGTGGAATTCCAACAACTGGTACCGAATCAATAATAACCGGTATCAGAGCGGATTGCAAATTCTTAAAATCTGGTATTAGGGCGAGTACCAGATTTTCAACAATTGATATCAAAGCCTAAGGTTATCGATCTTGAGAGATATCGACGTCAAAGCATTGGATTACCAATCCTTAATAGAAGATTGATGTCAGAGTACAGTGTTATCGATCATTCCAAGCGATCGATGTCTAAAGCGAAATTTGATCTCGCTAGGCATGTAGGACTCGAAGGGTTGCAAATTTTCAGCTTCAGGTGGAGCATGAAGGTCTGAAAGCGAGATCGGGTTGTGTGCGAGACGAACAACCATGGGAACTTGTATGCTCTAAACGGGAGTACAGTCAGAACGGAAGCAAAAGTAGTTTCGGTTCAAAAGTTCACGAAAGTGCAATCGGTCGAGATGGAGCAGTAGATGTAGTGACATCGAGCAAAGGAGGCAAGCACAAAGTGGAGCTTGCATGGTGAGTTTGACGCAGCAGCTAAAAACTACAAATCAAATCAAGGTAGAGATTATTGAGATTTGATTAGATTTGGAGTTGAATCCTAATTGGATTAGAATTAATATTTAAATCTGTTAGAAATAAAGTATTAAGATTTACATATTTAGAGTAGAAATCTAATTGGACTAAAATTTGGGTAGCTTTTAATGTAAGCTATAAATATCGTATAGATGCTATTATTTTTATGGTGATTGTACGGCTTAGCCATACCCAAATGGCATGGCCAAGGTGGTCATAATTTTGAATGCACCTAGTGCATTGGTGCAAGAGGACGTGTGCGATTTTCATGGCCGTGGATAATTGATATACCTTATGCACGGGTGCATAAGATGAGAAAGAGGTCTTCTAAGTTTATAGAAGACGAAAGAACGGTGAAAAAGATTCAGAAAGAGGGTTCGAGTTGAGACTACTCTAATATAAAAGAGGATTCAGATGCAATATTCTCTTATTCAGTAAATCTTATTTTATCCGCATATTTTTCTGTTTGGTTTTTCTCTCTTTCATGATTGTGCCAACTGTTTGCTGAGAAGATGGATTTATAATAAAAATCTAATTTGGCGCTTCCATTGCAAGTACTAGATTCCCAACAGAGTGAATTCTATTCCTTTTGAAACAAAAAAATTTCGACTAGATATCTTATGCTCTAATCTGTATAAATTTTTTAATAATCAAATACAAATCGCGCGAACCGAATGCGTTCTAACTGATGTGTACATATCAATTCTTTTGAAAAATAGGAAAAATAAGTTACAAAGCCCGCGAAACATCGCTCATCAAACATTCAACTTGTAGCATTAAGGCCACCAAAAGCCCAACTAAGACAAACAAAGCCCATGATTCATGTTGGAGCATAGGCTGGAAAAATATTGAATATGGAATGAGGACTGTACTCTTATGAGTATAGAGCCCTTCATACTCATAAGTTGTTTTCAATGATTGAGCTTCCGAATCGATGATCCATTCTGTTAAATATGATCTAGAGTATTTGAAACTTCTAGAAAATAAATTTCGTAATTTTTCGAAATCATAATAAAGTTCATCGAGCGGGTATAAAATGAATGGTTAAAATCGAACGATGTTTTAAAAATGGATTATCGGATCCTTCAATTTAAGATCGACATTATTGATCTTTATCTATGTAGTGAATAGAATTTTCTATCAAAAATTCAACCGATTTCGATTCTTTTATACCATTAAACTAGCAAATATTCCATACCGGCCGTTAAAAATTGTCAATTTTGTGACCTTTTGATCGTAAGGTAAAGAATGTCAAAATATTATAAAATTTGATTTCTAAATATTTAAATACTCTAAATATCGTTTAACGGTGTGGATTGTCGATTCGAAAACTCTATCATCAAAAACAACTTATGAGTACGAAGACGATCGTACTTATAAGAGTATAGCCAGACTCATGAAATGAGTACCATTCCCTCTTACTGGGCTACAAAACTGCCTCAACAAAACTCTGTCGATGATAAAACAACTATATTAGGCAGCTGTTGTTCACTTACTTTCTCTGTTCGTGCAAGAAAGAGAATTGTCGGCAGTCTAAAGTCTATTAGGAAAATCCAACCTCTGCCAGCATTTTCATTCCGGAAAAATTAGCTTTTGATGCCTGTTTACTGATTATCAGATTCAGCTAAAAAGTAACTTCTCCAGAAATCACTAATAGCAGGAATGAAAAGGAATTCCTTCTCAAATAACAACAGGAACATACTGAAAATAAGCATCCAACTGAGAAATCAGAGACTCCGAGTCCACTGTAAATTTTAAAGATACACACACAGAGGCCAAACTTCTATTCATTTGACAAACGAAACCATGAGGACATCATTCACCACAACATTTTACACAAGGGTTATAGCATAAGTATTATGCTCTATGAAACATGGAATTAACCCTAAACCAATGAACTGTCTTAGCTTTGTCTCATCACTGGCAGCAAGCCTGCTTCTCGATTTTCGAATCCTTTTAGATTTTCGAGAGCCCTTCTTCAAAAAGCCGCAGCTATAGCTCGCTTTCTCTGCTTATTAGGCACTCTTGCTTATTTGGCACTTCATTGACGCCAAACTTTCGTTTCGGATGCCAATTTTCAGGTACATGAATCCGGAGCTTCCTCTAATGTTTCTCCTTCATTACACCGCATCCTTGTATTCTGCTAGAAAAATAAACAAGGAAAAGAAAAAGAAAAGAAAAGCCGCAAGAAGGAGAAGATAAAGATAACACTACTCTGATAAACAGGAAGTTTCAGCTTGTTAGAAGCATCTAGTAGTGTCCAATGGCAGATAGTACAAAAGAATCTGAGTTTATTATAGAAGCGACAAATATTTGATGAGATAGTGAAAAGGAATTGATAACCATCACTAATTATCTATCACTACATAAAACAGTAATGAGACTGTCCCATTGATACAAAACTTAGGAACTTGACTCACTTCACCTGCTATGTCTCCTTTTCTTGATTGCTTCCTCTTCTTCCCTGATGTATAGAACGTATTTTTGCTGACGATACAAAGGACAGCAGCATATCAATATGTACATGATCAAAAAAAAAATTACGAAGGACAGCAGCATATCAATATGTACATGATAAAAAAAAAAAAATTAGCTACACCTGATACCTAAAACAATCCCTTCTGATTAAGTCAAACCAGAAAAACCAATGTTAATGTTGCACCTTTTTGTTGGCTGCTGTTCCTGCAGAATGAAGAAAATCCAGAGTGTTGTGTCTCTGCAAACAATATATTTTTGGATAGTAGAAGAACTTTATCCCACATTCATAAGCACGACTTAAATGTGCGCTCGAGCATAATTTGTTTATGCATGTCACATGCTGGTGGGACTGAAATTCGTCCATTTCATTTCAAAGAGATTCACACATTTATATACTTTTGTATATATGGCTCTCTTTTTCAAAGAGATAAACTGTGTGAGACTAAAATACACTATGCAGATGAGGGTTTGAAAGTACGTGCACCCAACAACAAAACTTAAATTGACATTCTAAACACTCTACCAAACACAATAAGTGCTGTTTTTTTATCTTGAAGCGTTCTAGACCTTATAGTTTTTCATTATTACAAGTACGATAGTAATGACAACTAACCTATAAGTTATTCGCTCTTTTAGTCTGACAATCGGTAAAAATGAATTCAAATAACCTTAGGGACCTAGAACTTGTTACTTCCTATCAATTTCTTGTACGTAAACCACAAACGAATTAAGAGAGATTAAAAGTAGTGAATTCCACTTGTATCTACCACTGTTAAACATTTGCCACTACTAGAGCTTATACCTCGGTGAAAGTTCAAAGGGTTCTGAAAGAACATCCAAAAGCTGCATATAGGTTTAGTAGAATATGAACTAAGAATAACGTTTCTGTTTGTCTGTATGTAATTAGAATTCCCTTCTTTAGATACCTCAAAAACATGTTCAGAAATAAAAACTAATAGAAATTTTCTTATTGGCCAAGTACATTATAGATATTAACACGTAAGAAGAAAATTTGTACAAAAATCAGAGCGAATTTTCAGACAACATGGACAAAGACAGTGCTCCAAAGAGTAAATAATGCATTACCTTCTAGAGCTAACAGGATCCTGAGAATTTCTTACTATTTAATACACTAAAGAGCAGAAAAATATAAGGTGAACTTGGCCGAAAATGTTAGCTCTTGGTGTTAAGAACGGCCTAAATTATCTTGAACAAATCCAACTAAATTTCGAATAGGGAGGATAAAGAGATTAGAATGGAGAGCAAAGCGGATAACTGGTTATTGGATGGTCAAATAACTAATATAGTAGTGCCACGGATGTCTCACATGTATTGCAAAATACAGTTCACAAGTTAGCTTTGTATATGCACAACTAGTTTTTTGTATATCTTGAGTAACAGAACTGTATAGTAAGAATATCAACTTGATTAACTAATACACTATTCTTCTTCGCAATAAGACCATTTCCAGTTTGTTGTCCATGAAATGTTTTGGATCCAAGTGATGTAAGATTTTAAATACTATATCAGTGAACCTCATCAAATGCCCTAGGTAAAACACAATTGGGACTGAACAATCTCTCAGAGATTGTTATATAAAGAAATCTTGATTACGAGTGAAAACAATTTGTATGCATAATAATAATTTTCATTCCTAAGGAAAGCCAGGAAAGAATTTGCATCTATCTGGATTTTGGACCAGGACCTTAATTGGGTAATGCCAACATTGATGAGAGAGAAAGGAATTTAAGCAAAATTCAGATCCAAGTATTGTATATATACGCGCTTCCTAAAGAATAACAATTTAACAAAATTACTGAAAAGCTCTAATTGCTCATAGTTTGTCCTGATCTATAATATATCAATGCTGCATATTCCCTAAACATGTCTATTTAAAAGTTTATGAATGGAAACTACTAAAACTCTAACATGCCATTACATGTGTGTCAGACAAATACTTATACAACCCTTAGGGGACCATATATGCATGAAACTTTGTAGTTGTAATATGTCATTATCAGAGCCATAACTAATCCATTTTCATCTCTAATTAGACCATAGGATCAATAGCTAGTCCATAGTGCCACACCTATGGTAATTCATAGTAGAGTTGGACAAATTGATATATCCAAAAGTATTATCAGAGATAAGAATTTCATAAAAGAAGCTATTTTGGAAGCTTGGATGTAACATAAGCTTCTGTATGAAGAAATAATGATTGCATGCTCCAAAAAAAGGCAACATTATATGTACAAATGCTAAAACCATTTTCATCGAATACAATATAAATGAGTTACTAGAATTTCAAATGATAGTATAAATCTAGATTTTTCAACCCTTGGGCTCAAAGCAAATAGAATAAATAAGGCAAGCCAGAGTTGGAGGGGGATATAACACAATACGGATATTGATGAAGACTATAAAGTTCATTGACAGCAAATACCAGTACTTAAATGCATTTGATAACTCATGGCTTAACATACTAGCGCCTGTGGTGCTTCAGTGAGATTAATCTGTTGGACATTATTTTGTACAGAAATCTCAAGTCAAAAGTATGAAAAATTATCCTGGCTTTGTTTCAATTCGGAAAATGTAAGTTCAGTCGACGACAAAAGCTCAAAAAATAAGCTTTCACAGAGAATGGTTATCCTTGTTGTCGTCCAAGTCAGTCGAGTGTCCGCCGCAAGCCTTCTTGGCAGCTTCTGCAAGAGATAATTGGAGCTCATCATGCATGTCTGACTTCTTAAAATCCAACGAAGAAGCAATCACAGATGAGCCGACCTGTTGACTTTTCCTTCCTTCCAGTAATTGCTTCACATTCTGGTTTGAACAAAAAAAAGAAGATAGAAGAAACTAAATCAACTCTCAAGCTACAAAGAATAAAAGACCATATTAAGAAACCGATGAATATTTTCAATTCACCTAAGCATTATTTTTCAATCCATAACTCCCGGATGCTCATGCCCGAATCAAGTGTGCAAAAGATTATCCATTTAGTAGTAGTTTTCTACCCAGAGGTTCAGTCAACTAAATATAAACTGTGACAGAAACAACTAGTAATAGCACAATCTCCAATTTCGATCGGAAATTACTCACGGTCGCATAACAAATTACTTGCAAGTATATAGAAAACACAAAATTTATTGGTTATGAAGTATTTAAAGATGACTTTTGGTCTTCTACATTAACACCTACCACCGCAAATCTAATTAAGAAAAATTAGATGCGAAATGCGAACAAAATTTATAATCAATGTCTCAATTCTACTATGGGAGAAATACAAAACGATAAAAAAAATCATGCACTGTGCTTCAGGGATTAGGCTCGACCTGCAGCAGTGCCGGGTCGAACTTGGGGATTCCGATCTGGCCGACGGTGAGCGCGCCGCAGAAATTGCCGAGGAGCGCGGCGTCGGGCACGGGCAGGCCCCACATCAGCCCGGCGGCGAGCCCTCCCAAGAAGCTGTCGCCGGCGCCCGTGGGATCGACCTGGACGGCGGGGAACGGCGGCACGCGCAGCTCCCCTTCCCTCGTGTAGATCCGGCACCCGTTCTCGCCCTCGGTGACGACGACGCAGCAGCGCCGCCGCGCCTCCTCGACGCCGACGAAGGGGGCTTCCTCGGAGGACGCTTTGAGGAGGGCGATCCGGGGGAGGAGGCGGAAGAAGGGGGTGGCGCGGAGCGGGACGAGGCCGACGGCGCCGTCGGCGGGGTCGAAGGAGCGGATGAGGCCCTGGACGTCGACGAAGGTGACGTCGCAGGCGCCGACGATGCACTCGAGAGTCTCCGGCAGGATCTCGCCGGCGACGCCGACGGCGAGGCCGAGGGAGAAGCGGGCGTCCGGGAGGTCGGAAGGGAAGATCGGATCGCAGGCACGGACTCGGCGGAGGAGGCGGCGATCGTGGTGGCGGGAGTGGAAGTGGGCGTGGAAGAGGGTGGTGGGGGAGGGGGAGGAGAGGAGGCGGGAGCGGGGGACGGAGTGGGCGAAGTCTGGGCCGACCTTGGCGACGTAGCGGGCGGGGGAAGGGGAGAGGAGGGCGTCGAGCACGTTGGACACGAAGGCGGCGGCGCCGCCCAGGGTCTCGCCGACGGCCGCGCCGTCGCGGAAGAGGACGTCGTGGCAGTAGTTGCCGACCACCACGCACCACCCCCGCGCGTCGCCATCGTCGTCGTCGACTTGCACCATCGTCGTCGTAAAAAAGGAGACTGTGGTAGTGGTATTGGTGGTGGTGGTGATGGTGATGGTGATGGTGATGGTGAAAGGAAAGAGAAGAGGGGAGGGAGAGGGAGAGGGAGAGGGAGAGGGAGGGGGAGGACGGAAGGGGGGGGGGTTCCTCTTCTGGCCATTACTGGCGTGCGCGAGCGATTAACTAGCGTGCGCGGCGGTGCGGGTTACGGACGCGTCGAGAAAAACTTTACAGAGGCCGCCGGCAACGTGGCTTTCAACGGCACCGCTTACGGCTCTGGCACGCGCCACTTGTAAACTTAGTGCTTCGATTCTGGCCAAAAATAAAATTTAGGCTTTGTTTTATTTCATATATATATATAATATATATATATATATATATATATATAATATATATGTAGGTCCAGCTATGGTGCTTTAAAAGCACCAAGCACTGTGCTTATAAGTTTTGGAGTTAGATCTACTCCTCGATCATTTTCAACATTAGATTATACTATTCGACTAACCACCCACTCAACCTGGAGGGCCCACATCATCCATAACCGATATACTCTTAATCCAATGTCTAAAAATTTACAAGCACCAATAACTTTGTACTTTAAAAGTATGGAGCTCAATATATAATATAATTATATATATATATATATGAGTCCGCTACTATACTCTTATGAGTTCGACCGTCTCTGGTACTCAATAAATTGTTTTCGATGATAGAGCCTTCCGAATTGACGATCCACACCGTAAACCATTATTTATAGCATTTATATCTAGAAATCAAATTTCATAATTTTTCGACATCATTTACCTTACGATCAAAAGCTCACAAAATTGACAATTTTAACGCCGTATGGGATACTTGCTAGTTTAACGGTGGACAAAGAATCGAATAGGTTGAATTTTTTGATAGAAAATTCTATCACTACCTAGATAAATCAATAACTCCGATCTTAAATTGAAGGATCCGATCATCCATTTTAGGACGTCGTTCGATTTTGACCGTTATTATCCCGCTTGAGGGACTTATTAGATTTCGAAAATACGAAATTTATTTTCTAGAAGTTTCAAACATCCTAGATCATGTTTAACGGAGTGGATCATCGATTCGGAAGCCCATCATCGAAAACAACTTATGATACTAGAACCCACTACTCATAAGAATATAATAGCCTTCTACTATATTAATAATAGATATTAATATATATATATATAGTTGAGCTAGAATACTATCGATAGCAAACGGGCTCCGTGGCCACCTATTTGTTTTCGATATAGTAGCCACGGAAGGGGGGGGGGTTTCCTCTTCTTGCCATACTGGCGTGCGCGAGCGATTAACTAGCGTGCGCGGGTGCGGGTTACGGAACGCGTCTGAGAAACTTTACAGAGGCCGCCGGCAACGTGTGCTTTCAGACGGCACCGGCTTACGGCTCTGGCACGCGCCACTTAGTAACTTAGTTGCTCGGATTCTGGCCAAAAATTAAAATTTAGGCTTTGTTTTATTTCATATATATATATAATATATATATATATATATATATATATATATATATGAGGTCCAGCTATGGTGCTTTAAAAGCACCAAGCACTTGGTGCTTATAAGTTTTTGGAGTTAGATCTACTCCTCGGATCATTTTCAACAATTAGATTATACTATTCGACTAACCACCCACTCAACCCTGGAGGGCCCACATCATCCTAACCGATATACTCTTAATCCAATGGCTAAAAATTTACAAGCACCAATAACTTTGTACTTTTAAAAGTATGGAGCTCAATTATATATATATAATTATATATATATATATGAGTCCGCTACTATACTCTTATGAGTTCGACCGTCTCTGTACTCAATAAATTGTTTTCGATGATAGAGCTTCCGAATTGACGATCCACACCGTTAAACATTATTTATAGCATTTAAAATTCTAGAAATCAAATTTCATAATTTTTCGACATCATTTACCTTACGATCAAAAGCTCACAAAATTGACAATTTTAACGGCCGTATGGGATACTTGCTAGTTTAACGGTGGAAAAGAATCGAATAGGTTGAATTTTTGATAGAAAATTCTATTCACTACCTAGATAAGATCAATAACTCCGATTTAAATTGAAGGATCCGATCATCCATTTTAGGACGTCGTTCGATTTTGACCGTTATTATGCCCGCTTGAGGGACTTATTATGATTTCGAAAAATACGAAATTTATTTTCTAGAAGTTTCAAACATCCTAGATCATGTTTAACGGAGTGGATCATCGATTCGGAAGCTCCATCATCGAAAACAACTTATGATACTAGAACCCACTACTCATAAGAATATAATAGCCTCTACTATATTATATAATATATATTAATATATATATATATAGTTGAGCTAGAATACTATCGATAGCAAACGGGCTCCGTTGCCACCTATTTGTTTTCGATGATAGAGCCTCCAAATCGACGATCGGCACCGTTGAACATGATCTATACCACTTGAAGTGTTAGAAATCAAATTTTAAATCTTTTCGACATCATTTGGCCTAATGATCAAAGGATTTCAAAATTTGTAATTTTAATGGTCGATATGAGGCGTTTTCTCGTTTAACGCATAAAGATATCCAAATCAATTGAATTTTGTTAGAAAATTCTTTAAACTATTTAAAATAGGATCTATAGTCTGATCTGATTACAAGACTCCTATCACATTTTAAAGAATATTTATTCAGCCGTTCATGTTTGTGTCCACTCGATGGATAAGAAACAATATCGAAAATGTATGAAATTTTGAATAGATCATGTTTAACGGTACCAATCGTCGATTTAGATGCTCTACATCGAAAACAAAGGTGGCAACGGAGCTCATTTGCTATCGATAGTATTCTATCTCAACTCTCTCTCTCCTCCCATCTCTCCTCTTTATATATATATACATATATATAATAATATATATAATATATAATATATATTTTTATTTATATATAATATATATATATATATAATACACACTCCTAAGGCCAATTGTGTAAAAAAAAAAAAAAAAAAAAAAAAAAAAAAAACTAAACTTCAAATACCACCATGTAATTGCATACTTTTTTTACTTAAATAATTTATCATTAAAGTATACTTATTAATTTAATATCCTGTGGTCTCATTGTTTTTCTTTTCGCCGTCCTCTCCGTTAACTTTTCGTTAAATCATATGCAAAAATTTCAGGTAGCTCACCTATAGTTTGTCGAATATTCACTTTAATACTCTTTAGTTTTAACTTTGTCACTGATTTAATGAAAAAAATCAATAAAGGGGTAACAAAACGAGAAAAATAAAACCACACTTTAAACCACAGTTACTAAAGTGAGAAAGTGCAAAACCACAAGAATAGTATTTGAAGTTTTTCTTTAAAAAAATTCACTAATTTTATATCTTTTATAAAAATAGATTATTTTTTAATTTTATAAAAATACATTGAATATTATAAAATTCTATTTTGAATATTCAAACACATGTCATAAAGTATACTGCTCAAAAAGTTCGGAGCGTGTGGAATGTCTAGTGTCAGAAAATTCGGCACGCATGTACTGTACTTCTGAGCGCCCGAATCTCTGAAGTGGGCGCTGGAAAGGTGGATTTTCAACAACTGGCTCAAGCTATAATGGGGGCTTTGTTCACTCATCCATTGACATTTAGAGCTTGTAAAATTCATAGTGTTCATACTTTTAGCTCTCTACTCTCTCTCTCAAGTTTGAGTGAAATTTTGTGATGAGATACAATGTAAAAGAGAGTGAAGAAAAGTGTAGAAAGTGTAATCTTGTTGAGAGAAGAAGCTTTTGGTGTAACGGTTTGATGTTTGACCAAAAAACATATCGAACAGTAAAAAGCCAACATTCTCTTGCGTTGAGAAGTTGGCGAGAATGTAGGCAAAGAGTTGAACCTCGAAACAAATCGGTCACGTACTTCGAGTTTGATTTTCTCTGATTTTTCTCTTTTCTTTTATCGTGGTTTTATCGATTTGTCTTTTATTATATTTTTATTTTAGAAAACTAATTCATCTCCCTTCTTAGGGTGCCATTTCAATCCTCACATGTTTCAAAACAGTATAACTTAGTCTCAACAATACAATTTCTATCTTATATGGTACAACTTAATTTCAAATAATTTTAAATATAAACATCGTCTCAAATAATATTACTTTGTCTCATAAAATTCTTCTTCTTTTTTCTTCTCTTCTTCGCCTTTCTGTAATGGCTACAGCACATTATGGCTTTATCAGAAGTAGAATTTTTTTTTCCCTTATAATATTCTCCTCTTTCTTTTTTTTTTCATCTTTCCCATCTTTTTTTGGTACTGCAGAGGGTATTTTCGCCTTCTGCATCCTTTTTTGCCACCCCGCTTCGACGCGCTCTCATTTCTCCTCCTCTTCAAATCTTGCAGCACCCTCATCACCATCCACAGTCATGCCCTCCGTCACAGCCTCACATAGGCAATCTTTGTCACATCTGAGCCTACGTCGCTGCCGTTGGCATTGACAGAGGTGTGGAAAAAAGAGGAGTGCAGCATCAAGAAGAAAGAGAGGAAGAAAAGACAAAAAAAATAGGAGATGAAAAGAGAGGAGAAAACTAAACAAGAGAGAACCAAAAGAGAAAGAAAAAATGATATTTTGATCACTGAAAAATTTTAATTTAATCTACAAAATCCGAAAAAAAAAATTTATCTTTATAAAAATATAAAATTGGTGAACTTTTCATGCAAATTGGCCAAATACTGAATTGGGTTATTTAGAGAGCCTACAACTTTCTTCTTATTATTATTCAGATAGCTAAGAATGAACTTCGTTTCACCCCAAATGTAAGATTTTTAAAAAAAATACATTGTATATTATAGAATCCTAGTTTGAATATTCAAACATTTCTTCTCTAAAAAAAATGATCAGCACAAAAACAAAAAATTATATTTTCTTTCTTTATAATATGGTTATGTATCGAATTATAGACTTAGCATTTTTCTAAATTAAAATTTACTTTACCTCAGAATAAAAAAATACGTTTAGAACAACAAAAATAAAAATTGCATGTTAAAAAATGCAAAATAAATTTTCTTCTCCATAATAAATTATTAAAAAAATATTCGACCAATTTGCATAAAAAATCTATTAGTTTTAAGCTTTTGCAAAAGGAAGCCGTCTTTTTGAATTTTGCAGATTCGGACCGAATTTTGAGAAAGATGACCAAACTATCCCTCTTTCAAAATGCATAAAAATTATATACTTTAAATGCCTAGAAAAACACAACTGCTAAGCCATTAAGTGTAAAATTTTTTGAAAATGACAACTGCTAAACCATAATTATATGTAACTTTCTCGTGAAACGAGAATTCTCATTCAAGACAAAATAAAAAAAATAAAGTATAATTAATATGATGAAAGAGTGCAACATTCTCTCAAATAGTGCAACATGCTCTTCCAAATAGTATAATATCTGTATAAATAGAGCAATATATGTATTAGTAATACACATTTTGTATTATTTTTACACTAAATTACGAATAGTATAGTACATTACGCGAAAATAATATAATATATTACAACATACTATAAAAATTATACAATATATGTATAAACGGTGCATATTTTATACTATTTGTACAGATATTTACACCATTTGTGTAAATGTTGCACTATTATGAGAGAATGTCGCACTATTTAGATATGTGTTGATCTCTTTCTTTTTGAAAATTAAATTTTATTGCATATTAAATAAAGTGTCAAATTTTTTGAAAATGACAAATGCTAAACATAATTACATGTACATTTCTCTTGAAACGAGAAATTTCATTCAAGACAAAATAAAAATAATAAATAATAATTAATAAAATAAAAAAGTACAATAATTTCTCAAATAGTGCAATATATGTATAAACGGTGCATATTTTATACTATTTGTACAGATATTTACACAATTTATGTAAACGTTGAACTATTATGAGAGAATGTTGCACCATTTAAATGTGTGTTGCACTCTTTCTTTTTTAAAATTAAATTTTATTGTATATTAAAAAAAGTGTCAAATTTTTTGAAAATGACAACTACAAGCCATAATTACATGTACTTTTCTCGTGAAACGAGAAACCTCATTCAAAACAAAATAAAAAGAATAAAATATAATTAATAAGATAAAAGAGTGCAACATACTCTCAAATAGTTCAATATGCTCTTCTAAATAGTGCAATATCTCAAATTATTAATACACATTTTGCATGATTTTTACATTAAATTACGTATAGTTTAGTATATTACGCGGAAAAAATATAGTATATGCAACAAATGCATTACGAATACATATAGGGCGTGTTTTTTTCGAAATCGGAATCGGAATCGGAATCAGAATCGAAATCGAAATAAGCTGGAATCGGAATTGGAATGACTCATTACCTAATTCTGTTTGATTCATCACCTGAATCGGAATCGGAATAAATCATTCCCATTGTCGGTGTTTGGTTCAAGTAGATATAAAAAACATAATCAAATTAATATACTAACTTTATCTTTATAATATATTAATTTAAATTCAAATTAAAAATTAAATATTAAAAATTTATATCAAAATTTTGAAATAATGTCAAAATTTTAAATTTTTTTTTTAAAAAAAATTAAACTTTAAAGTTGAGTGGATAATTCAAAATATAAAACTAAATTTTGATTTATTCAAATTCAAATTTAAAATTACAATTTAAATTTTAATTTGAATCCATAAATTTAATATAAGTTTTAAATAAAATTTGAACAAAATTTTATATAAATTAAAATTTAATTTAAATTGTAATTCATAAGTTAGATTTGAAATACTTGATTAAATTCTAATTTTTTAATTGAAGTTCAAATTAAAATTTAAAATTATATATTTAATTTCTAAATTTAAACTCATATTTTAATTAAAAAGTTGAAAAAATAAACTTAATCCAAATAAATATCCATTCCTTCCGGATTCAACTTCGAATCCGGCATCCTAGGCCGGATTGAAAAAAGAGGTGATTAGGGAATTCCCATTCCACTCGAGAATCGGAATCGGAATGGAACTCCCGCGTACCAAACACCCACAAATGGATTCGCCAATTCCGATTCCGATTACAGGGTGAAAAAGAAGCGAACCAAATGCATCCATAATATATTATTATTATATATAATATATGCAACATATGCATTACGAATATATATAATATATTATTATTATATATAATATATTATATTATTTTCGCATAATATAGTAAATTGTACGTAATTTAGTGTAAAAATCATGCAAAATATATATTAATAATGTATATGTTGCACTACTTATACCGATATTGTACTATTTGGAAGAGTATTATTGCATTATTTGAGAGGATGTTGCATTCTTTCATCTTATTAATTATTCTTTATTCTTTTTATTTTGTCTTAAATGAGATTTTTCGCTTCACAAGAAAGGTACATATAATTATCGCTTAGCATTTGTCATTTTCAAGAAATTTAACACTTTATTGAATATGCAATAAAATTTAATTTTCAAAAAGAAAGAGTGCAACACACATCTAAATGATGCAACATCCTCTCATAATAATGCAATATTTATACAAATGGTATAAATATTTGTACAATAGTGTAAAATATGCACCGTTTATATATATATTGCATAATTTTTATAATATATTGTAATATATTATTTTATTTTCGCGTAATATACTAAACTATACATAACTTAGTATGAAAATCATACAAAATATGTATTAACAATACATATGTTGCACTATTTATACATATATTGCACTATTTGAAAGAGTATGTTGCACTATTTAAGAAAATGTTGTACTCTTTTATCTTAATAATTATATTTTATTCTTTTAACTTTGTCTTAAATGAAGATTTTTGTTTCACAAGAAGGGTACATATAATTATGGCTTAACAGTTGTCATTTTTAAAAAATTTTATACTTAATGGCTTAATAGTTGTATTTTTTTAGGCATTTAAAATATATAATTTTTATGCATTTTGAAAGAGGATAGTTTGATCATCTTTCTGAAAATTCAATCCGAATGTGTAAAATTTAAAAAGACAACTTACTTTTAAAAAAATTCAAAACTAATAAATTTTTTATACAAATTGGCCAAAATATTCTTATAATTTTCGTTTAATCGACTGTGCCCTTAGAATGGTAGGGTGAGCAAATTTCAACCGAGAGTTTGAACACCCAAAATCATGATTACAATTGTACTTCTTCTGGGAAACTGTTTCGGCATCATTCTCTTTTCAATCTCCAGTTAAGTAGGAGTATATATTTTTCACAAAGATTTTTGTATTTTGACTTTTTTTAGAGGCTTAATTACATTATATTAAATTATATTTTAGTGTTATTTTTATTTATTATATTAATATTATTTTTAGGGTTAATTGCATACAGGTCCCCGCAAATATAGTGAATTATAAATATATTTATGTAAAGTTCAACATTCATAAGTTATTCATGTAAAAGCCCTAATATTTTCAGATATATCCCTCTGATTTGTTACCGTTAGAGAACCGATAGAAAACTGTTTATATTTCTAATTTTGCCCTCATAAATATGTCCCTCTAAAAGTTATAACAGTATAATACAAGAGGAGTAAAAATGTCAAAAATTAATTCAGATAAAGTATTTAACCTATGGTTAACTAAACTTTTCTAATGGCTTCTAACGGCAAGGACATATCTGAAAATATTAGAACTTTTGCACGGATAATTTATGAAAGTTAAACTTTATATAGGGATATATCTACAATTTTCAATTTCACATCTAGGTGTACCATTTAACAATGTATATTTGTGAGATCCCTGGTGTTTGACTGTAGAGGCTTGTCGACAGCTCTGGAGAGTGTCGGGACAAGTCTGAGTCGCGTTGGCGTCAAATAGACGTAAAACGGGCTCCGTGCGACGCGAGGGCGGCTTACCGCGAAGAATTCTGCAAACTGCAGCATTCTCTGCTTGCTGTACCGGTACAAGCAGAGTGGCTGTACCGGTACAACCATCGCGCAGAAGCTTAGCAGCTCTCGGGTTGGCTCTTGTACCGGTACAAGAGTCCGTGTACCGGTACAAGATGGTAGGTAGAGGGCTAAATGTGTAATTTTATCCCTCGTTTGTATCACCCCTCACTCCCCTCTATTTAGCTTCGTGTAGAGAGAGAGAGAGAGGTCTTCTAGCTGCACTCTCCATCTCTCTCACTCTCCCACCCGATTGGAAGCAAGGAAGGAGTTACTTGGAGTTTCGTCGCCGACGTCGCGCCGCGGGATCGTTCGAGCACGTATTTGACGCCGGGACTTTGCGAGGAGATCGAGCGAGCGTCAGCCATTGCGACTACAGCTGTTTGACGTCGCGCGCGAGTGTCGACGCTGTTGAGGTGGTGATCGGGCTGTCTCTTCTTTAGATTTTGGGGGGCCAATAAAATTTAAACTATTTTTCTCACTCGGTTAGTACTGTTTTGCTGAAATTCGGCCTGTCGACTGTGTCTATTTCAGTCGTTCTCCGCGTAGGAACTCGGATCGCGTCTGAGGCTTAGTTCGTGTAGATTCGGGACTTCGAGACGAATCCACGAAGCCTCACTTGCCAGATTTGGTAAGTTACCCGGATCGATATCCGTTCCTACTTCAACTGCTGTGAATTTCTGACTGAATCGAGGATCCCTTAATTGTTTAGCTGTCGTTAGCTCGTGCTCTACGCGGACTTTGGAGTCCCCACGTTGATGCTAAAGCAATAGGTTTCTCTCGTTGCGAGGCTTGTTCGGTGCCTGCGATTTAGCTTTGAAATGGGTTACACTCGCTTTACTCCTAAAATCTTATTGGTCGACAATGTATAAATCTTGATTTCGGTAAATTGTGTTAGCTTCAAATCGATTATGGACGATATGCTAGAATTGTGAAATCTGAATTTTGGAGGCATGTCTATAAATTAAGTAATTTATACATGTGGACTGGAATTTGAATTAGGAGAAAACTGCGATTTCGACCTGTCCCAGTATTTAACTACCCTGATTTAGCTCCACCGAAGAGCCGTAGAAAATCTGTACTTGTCACAGTTTCTTCGAGACGAAGTCCCCCCCATGTAGTTTAGAAGTATTTACACCCTCGTGCTGGTTTCCTCGAGTGGATTTTACAGGGTCTGTTCAGTTTGTTTCGGACTGTTGGGTGCTGTCAGAAGCTGACGGTGACTCGTATCTGCGCTTTTTGCGCGTCAGATTGTGCGAGGGCACGTTACCTGTTTGTTGTTAACCGATTTGAGTCGATTACTTGATTTGGCTGATTGAGCCCTGATTGAGCTCGGACAGAGATACGCGGGCATACTCGGTTTGTGTAGCGCCCACGATGCCACTCGAGTCAGGCTGTGTCTTTTGCGTTGGTGTCGCTCATGGCCAGTTGCGACTTGCTCTCCACGAACCAGTTAGAGTGGATAGAGCCCGGATAAGTCGCAACGGGGCAAGGGACGGGTGTTATCTTCACGCCCGGAGACGGGTATGCTTACAGTCGCCGATTTGATTGGTCATGATTGACATTTCCTAGCAGGTCGTTAGTATAGAGCATGATAGTGAGGGATGATAGGTAGAGTGACTTCCTGCTTTTTTCTTCTATGCTGGCTCCCTTCTGTAATGGGTGACCGATGTCGTTTTGGGCGGTACCCACTGAGGACTACTTGTTTTTACAGTAGTTCTCACGCCCAGTTGTTACTTATGTTTTGCAGAGCCACAGGTGCCGGCTGCTGCATCTTCCGCCGATCAGGATCGAGGCAAGGGCGTTGCGAGCTAGAGCCCTACCCGACAGTCAGAGCTAGAGGCTTTCCCCTACTGCAGGTAGTTGTTGTTTTGGAGTTTATGTACATAGTTGTTTAACTCGCCAGTGCGAGTAGTTTTGTATTTTGGATGCTAGCTATATATATGAAACTCAGTTATTTAGTTGTTCTTGAGCAGCTCTATGCTACTGTTTGTAGTATCGTTTTTCTACAGGTACTTTGACGCTTCGTATACAGGGAAAATTCCTTTGTATACGGCGGATTTGTCGACGTGCCCGGGGAATGTGATATCCGGGGCGTGACAATATTATAACAAAATTTCAGCCAAATTTTTATTGTTTACGTCTTCAATTTACAGATTTATGTTTCATAGCAGCTATTAAAATTATTTATTTCAAACTCTTTTATGTTTCATAGCAGCTATTAAAATTATTTATTTCAAACTCTTTTATGTTTCATAGCAGCTATTAAAGTTATTTATTACAGATTTATGTTTCATAGCAGCTATTAGTGGGTTATGTCCAAATTACACATTTTGAATGAATATTTGATTATCTTTTCAACCATGTTTATGAGGTAGGTTAAAATATTTATAAATAATAAGCTAAATTATAGAAAAAATTTTTATAAGTACCCACTTTTTCACTTTCTCTTCCTAACTTTTAAAAACCTATATTTTACACCCTCAACATTTCAAGTTATTGTATTTAACCTCCCTCCGTCATGATTCTATTACTTTTTCGTCCATTTGTTATAATTTATACCGAAATTATTTTTCAAATGACAAAAATATATTAAAAAATTATTTTTTCTTATAGAAAAAGTAAAGGCAATTTAGCCATTTGCTCTCTCCATTAATGCCATACCCTTTTGAAAATATTTCTAAAATTTTAAGAAAGAAAAATATAAATTTTTAAAAATCAAGAAGGAATTAAAAGTAAAAAATAAATAAATATTTATTAAAGAACTTTATGTAATTTTAGTCTAAATTATATTTTATTGTTATGCTAGTTTATAATTTTGCTCAGCAAAAAATTTCATTTCTGAATTGGGAAATGTTATTTATACCATAGTTAGTTAATTCGGATTCGGCAAAAATTCGATACGGATATAATTCGGATAAAATTCGTCTTTTAATTTTTAAATTCGTTAAAAAATACGGCAAAAAAACGGATTCGGTAATTATTCGGATACGTGATTTATACGGATATTATACGTTTACCAATTAAAAATTCGGAATCAAAAATTCGGCTATATAATAAATATATAATAATTAATATACTACATATATTATTTTTATATTTTTTTATATAAATTAAATATATTCATGATTATAATAAATATATATTAATAATATATAAGTTATCTATTTAAAAATATTAATAAATAATTATAAATTTATAAATAAAAAATTATATAATAATATTTCTATATAAAAATAAAATACTATATGAATAAATATTTATAAATAAAATTTTTTATATATATATATAATGAGCNATATATTAATATTATATAATGATTAATGAGAGGGAGGTCCACCATGGACCTCCCTCTCATGCGGTCCACGAGGCCACAAAGTGGCCTCGTGGACCGCGCATATACAATCCCCAAAAACCCCGATGGATTTCACTGTTCCTCTTCTCTTTTTCCGCGGACGGCCTCGGCGAGACCGCATCTGCCGCCGCGGCTCTACTCTCGGCGCCGGTCAGGGCGGCGGAGGAGGACGACCTGGACAAGTTCGGCGACGAGAGCGGCGACGACACGACCCTCGGCCTCGAATCCGCGACCACGAGCGCGGCGGCGACCATGAGCGCAGTGACGACGCGACCCTCGGCCGCAAATCCGCGACCGCGACGCCGTTTTTTTGGTCAAATTATTCGCGAATCGCGAATAATTCGCGAATAATTTTTTTTGAGGAAGAAATCGCGTTTTTTATCGAACTTTTCGAAAAAATACGGGACGCACCCGTTTAATTCGTATTTTCAAAAATTCGCGTATAATTCGCGTTTTAATCGCGAATTAACTAACTATGATTTATACACCTAATAGCTCATACGCCCTTTCATTTAAGAGAAAGTCTACTATATTATACTTACATCACATAATCAATAATCACCCAATCATATTTCTCATTTTGAAAAAAAAATTATAATAAATATATATTTTTTTAATAGCCATGATTGGATGGTTGAAACTGTTGATGCCAAAATTGAAATTAACATACCGACCTAACCCACGTATGAGTCAATAAGGACACGTGGTACACCAGAAGTCGGCAATAAGGCGCCTGAAGGTTTTAGGCGGGAATGGTTGAGAAGTGGGGCATAATTTCCACGATGGGGCATAACTTCCATGAGGAGTGGGCGTAACTTCCACGATCATGATTACAACCACTCCCCCTACTACTTTCAACAAACTAATAATGTGGGTTGATATTACTATAAATAGTAATTTCGAAGCCTGCAATAGGGGTCTTTCTCCCCCCTGAACAAGAAGATCATCCTATTTTTCTTGCAATTTTATCGCTTTTCTAAGAGCAGTCTAAATGTAATCTTTTCTTTTTCACATTTACTGCTTTCCTAGGAGTAGTTTTTAAGTATAACCCTGGAGTCTGTCTACCCCACGGGCGTCACTCCGTTGTAAACTACATATACGTCCTTGTACTTCCCATCAGTCATTCAATAGAAAATCATTTCGGCCCTTCAAGCCGACCAGAGCTCGTGTTGTTTTAGCCATTCGGCTCTTCTTCCGGCTTCGTTTTCGGCCCGCTCTGTACATTCAGCTCATTCCAGCCGAATCGAACAGATAGTAGTGGTTTTCGAACCCGGCTGGCTCGATCCCTCGTCAGTTGAATCACTTGATCTGTCGAAGGGTGCAAACTTCGAGGGTCACTATCCGCAGCCGTTCCTCACCCCGACGCGCTTCCCCAGGAAGATCTTTGACCGGGTCAAAGGTCGGAAAATTCAGCTACCAACAATTTTGGCACGCCCGGTGGGACTCGATTTTAGGTAAATCCATATTTTTATTGAAATTATGGCTGATGAAAATGCTATGAATTTGCGCAATAGGGTTGGTCCTAAAAATTCTGGGAGTGATCAACCTAGTGATTCAGACAATGGTGGCGAATGTCAAGCAGCTTTGCCAGTTGAAGGAGAAACTAGTGGACAATCGGCTTATCAAGAGTCGAGTCTAACTCAGGTACTCGGCTAGATGAGCCGAGTCCTGCAAACTTTAGATCAAAATATCCATCAAATTACCGCTCGACTAGACGCGGTGCTGGCCTCCATCACGGCCTATAATAAAAATATTGTTCGAATCAGACAATTATTTTTCCGAAACGAGCAACCTTATGGAGGGCAACAAGGGCCCCTAAATGTGCCGGTGCAACAAAATCCCGTCACGCCGGCGGTCTCACACGTGCAACCGCAAATGTCACCTTTTCAGATTGCTTAAAGGCCGGCGAATATCAACACTGGCCCGCAGTCGGAGATTGCATCCGGTTTACCTCCTTTACCAGCTTATCAGTCCCAAAATACGGGGATTAAAGCTTGGGGGGCAGGCCCCTAATGCTATGTAAGGAGCGAACCCTGCAATACAGAATTATGGAGTTCCTCAAGGGCCGAATCCCGCTCAAGCACAAGCTCAGCTTCCCATACAAGGGAATAACAATAAGCTGTATGATCAGATTGAGGAAGTCATCCGGAATACCTTCGGAGTAGGGGCCAGGCCGGCTATGCGGCCTGTTTTTCGATCCCCGTATCCTGCAAACATAGATGTAGAGCATCCTTATCTGGCGAATTGGAAAAATGCCAAAGTTT
The DNA here is from genome assembly GCF_001540865.1 of Ananas comosus. Classification (NCBI taxonomy): domain Eukaryota; kingdom Viridiplantae; phylum Streptophyta; class Magnoliopsida; order Poales; family Bromeliaceae; genus Ananas; species Ananas comosus. Next base: position 7,407,974 of record NC_033639.1, read on the forward strand.
GACAAGTTTTCCGGAGATAAGACCGAAAACATGGTCGAACATATTGCACGATTCACGGCACAGTGCCGAGAAGCCGCCGCAGACCTATTTTTGAAACTTAGGTTATTCAACACTTCGTTAATCAAGACAGCTTTTATTTGGTACACGAGTCTACCTGCTAATTCCGTCCAAGATTGGGACGAATTAGAAGAAAATTTTCATGAGCAGTTTTACAGATCAGAACCAGAATTGTCGTTAGCTGATCTAGCCCAATTTAAACAAAGAGCAGGCGAATCAGTTGAAGAATATTTAAACCGATTCAAGACGGCCAGAAGTCGATGCTTTGTCAGAATGTCGGAATCAGAGTTCGCCAAAATGGCGTTAAATGGTCTGCATTTTAAGATAAAATACCATTTTAAGATAAGTATTTTTCTAACCTATTTGACCTAGGTGTTCGGGTTGCCCAATATGAACAATTTCGGAAGAAAAGTGAGGACGATCGGCTGCAATGGAGCCGATACAAAAATCAAAGCAAAGGCAAGGAAAAATCTTTGATAGAAGAACAGTCGGTTCAAGAAGAGCAAAGCCAATCGAGTGAAAGTGAAGAATCGGCTAATGAAGCCGAGGTATATGCGGCTGGTAAAGAGCAACTTTCTTCAAAGCGAAATTCTTGATAGAAGAACATTCGGTTCAAGAAGAGCCGAACCAATTGAATAAAAGTAAAGAATCGACTGATGAAGCCGAGATATAATCACTTTCTTCAAGAAGAAATTCTTGATAGAAAAACATTCAGTTCAGAAAAAGCCGAACCAATCGAATAAAAGTAAAGAATCGGCTGATGAAGCTGAGATATATGTGGCTGGGATGATAAAGCGTCGTTTTCTTAAAGCCGACCAAGACCAGCGAAACTAAAGCTTGGGTCTCGGCTGTGTCATTTTGAGCAGTCGATTTTGCACCAATAGTCATCCGAATGTTTATTCGAAAGACTATTGGGGGGGCATTGTTAATGCCAAAATTAAAATTAACATGCCGACCTAACCCATATATGAGCTAATAAGGACACATGGTACACCAGGAGTCGGCAATAAGGCGCTTGAAGGTTTTAGGCGAAAACGGTTGAGAAGTGGGGCATAACTTCCACGATGGGGTGTAACTTTCATGAGGAGTGGGCGTAACTTCCACGATCATGGTTACAACCACTCCCCCCACTACTTTCAACGAACCAATAATGTGGATTGATATTACTATAAATAGTAATTTCGAAGCCTGCAATAGGGGTCTTTCTCCCCTCTGAACAAGAAGACCACCCTATTTTCCTTATAATTTTATCGCTTTTCTAGGAGTAGTCTAAATGTAATCTTTTTTTTTTCGCATTTACTGCTTTCCTAGGAGTAGTTTTTAAGTAGAACCCTGGAGTCTGTCTGCCCCACGGGCATCACTCCGTTGTAAACTACATATCCATCATTGTACTTCTCATCAGTCAATCAATAGAAAGTCATTTCGGCTCTTCAAGCCGACCAGAGCTCGTATTGTTTTAGCCATTCGGCTCTTCTTCCGGCTTCGTTTCCGGCCTGCTCTGTACATTCGGCTCATTCCGGCCGAACCGAACAGATAGCAGTGGTTTTCGAACCCGGCTGGCTCGATCCCTTGTCAGCCGAATCGCTTGATCTGTCGAAGGGCGCAAACTTCGAGGGTCACTATCCGCAGCCGTTCCTCACCCCGACGCGCTTTCCGAGAAAGATCTTTGACCGGGTCAAGGATCAAAAAATTCGGCTACCAACAGAAACCAAGAGAACATATCTCATTAGGTAGAAATATCCCCTCAGCAATATAACTGGTACATTTTATTTAAACATTTTCTCTATTTAAGGACGTAGACAACTCCTTTGAAATTTTAATATTAAAAAAATAAAAAAATTGATAAGGCTTATAAAAGAAGAAGATAAGTCTATGAATTGAAAAGACATAAAATTGATAATTTTTTCATCTATTATCAAATGCACAAATAGCGTTACTTTTTCTAAGTTGGAATACAAACGAGACAAATGAATTTAATGACAGGACAGGACAGAACCCCAACCTTTCGTCGGATAAAAATTTTGTAGGCACTGCCCCCAAACTAATAGTTTGAGGACAGTGCGGATGGGCACCACGGGGCCCATCCGATGGCCACCCTTCTTCCTCTTCCTCTACTTTCTCTCTCTCTCTCTAAAAATACAAGGCAACTCTTTTTTTCTCTTTCATGGGCAGTCGTTGGATGGGCCATATGGCGTCCATCCACACAGTCCCCAAACTAATAATTTGGGGACAGTGTCCATAAAATTTTTGTCCCCTTTCGTCCCGTCTTTGTCTTTCTGATAAATTCAAATTTATTTTTTTTTTTTCCTTCACTTATCATTCCATTTAAAACAGGGGGGGAGGAAAGAAAATTTTTGACGAATTTTTAGTAAAAATTAAAAAATAAAAATAAGAGAAGGAAAGAAATTCTTACTTTCAGCCTAAGCAGATGGACAGATATATTTTTATTATTATTATTGGTAAGCCCTACTTATCGTCCTATTTGAGATGGATTGGTGGAAAGATCCCTTAATCCGAATCTATTTGCATACCTACATAGCCAAATATTTTTATACAAATTGCCATTTATTATTTTTTTTTAAATATATATGCGCTGTTTGGTCGCGTGCATCTAAAATATTCATTATGAAATGAAAAATAAAAAATAAAAAAATTGTATTTACATATGTTCCAAGTTTCTCGGAAACATCTGAATAACAATTATACTCGAATTTTTCTTCTTGAAAAATCCTTACTACCGCTACAGGAAGCAAAATTATAGACCTAAAAATCAAGCGAAAAAAAAAAAAAAAACATCAACTTATAACACTTCGTATCTGTAACATATATACAATTGTTGCGCTCTTCCCTCTGAATAGTAAAAACAATATATATATGTATTGGGATCCTTAATTTTCACAAGATGATGATTTAACCTACTCCTCGCTATCATTTTAAGATCAACGTATTGCATGTACTTGAGAAATAGCTCATTAAACCTCTACAACTGTATCATTACTGAGCCCTATTCCCTTCTCCGCAGCACAACATCAACAACAACCAAAAGAGAGAGAGAGAAAAACATACAGAAAATATTAATTGAACTATAAATAATTTTTGAGTTAGCTATCCAATCTTTCAAAATTTAATTCTAGCTATGCAATTTTCCAATTCATTCGATTTGAATCAATTTTCGATACTCCAACTTCGATTATCCTTATAAATATTATATTTCAAACTATAAATTTAATTAAAGTAGTTAGCTTAAAAACTTTCAAAAACTGCGATCGAAATTTCAGAAAGATGGGATGGATAGCGGACTCAAAATACTGTTTATAGTTCAATAACTTCTGTACAATTAATTATAACAAAAAGGAGGAAAGAAAAAATATATATAGATTACTTTTGGTCAGCGTCCCAGCTGCAACTCTCGTCGTCTTCGGGAGGAATCTTGTTGAGGTCGAGCCTTTGCTGCCCGCCCTCGTTCCTTCCCTGGGCTGAAGCGGCAGCCGCAGCCGCACGGCGGCAGCCCGCAGGGCGTCGACCCTGGCGCCGACCTCAGCGGCCTCCTTCGGATGACGTCCGCGGCGGAGTGTGGTGGTGGTGGGGGTGGTGGGTGGTATTGAGAAGAGCGGAGGGGGTGGGGTGGGGGTGGTGGGGAGAGGAGGGGGTCGTCGCTCGTCGACGGTGGGCGGCGTCGGGAAGTTGAGCTTGGCGGAACGGCCGCGGAGGAAGAGGACGGCGGTGTCGTACGCGGGCGGCGGCTCGGCTGGGGCTAGGAAAGCGAGCAGATCCGGCTGCGCTTGTTCGGCTCCCGGATCTCCGCCACCCACTTCCCCCACTTTCGCATCCGTATCCCCCTGTACGTCCTCTCCGATCGCTTCATCCTCATCCACCTACTCCTCCTCCGAATCCAAAAAAAAAAAACAAAATTTGTTTTTTTTTTTTTTTGGGATATTTTGGGGATGAAGGAGAGAATAATTGTATTATTCTTATATATATATATATATATAATTGGGTAATTTTATTTTTCTAATATGAGGGTCTGAATATTATTTTATATATATATAGAGAGAGAGAGGAGAAGGTGAGTGGGAGGAAAAAGGAAGTCGGTCAGCAGTAGCTGCTGCTGTTGTGCTGCTTCCGAGCTTATCCGAATTATTATGCTGAATGAATTTGGAGGCGTTAATTGTTGCTTGAGCTCCGTCCACCGTATCAGCTGTGAACCGTCGTTTCATGATAGTAATTATTATAAGTACAGACCATTATTAATTATCATGGTGTCTTTCCTTCGGTTTTGTTTACTTTTAATTTTTGAAGTCTTCAACATATATAAAGGCACGAAATTTAATTTGACATAAAATAAATTGAATGAGAAACAGACTTAAAATGAGTAAACATCGATTATTATTTTTGTAAAAAAGCAACTCGATTAAAATAAGAACTAGGCTAGAATATTACTAATAATACCGAGTCATTTGTACTATTAAGTTTTCAATCTTTAGATGAAGAGACGTACGGTCAGAATGATAGCGGTCATCTAGGATTGAATGAGTGATTGGTTGAAAAATATGATCTAGCGAATAGAAATAATTTAAAAAGCAGATATAACGGTAGAAATTTTGATAGCACTGAGTATTTGGTACTATTAATAGCATTGTGTATAGAAATATACAGTATCTTCTCCATAGCAACAAGAAAAAAATAATAATAATAATAATAATGAGAGATGTTTTTGGGTGGTTCATAGATGACATGGTGGATCATTTCCAAGCAAAAGGCGAGCACAGAAAGGGAGAACTAGGGCTCCTCCAGCACGGCCGACAAAGCAAACCCAAGGAAACGAACGATACACGCACCGAGATTATTGACCCAAATCATGCGGGCCCCACTTTTGGTACTTGGGGGTGCATTTATGGGTTTACTTTGTGATACGGGTTCGGGAGGAAAGGAATTATTATTATAATTTTTTTATTTTTTTATTGATTTTACTTTTGTCGCGACGTGGAGAGGGCAGGGGGAGGAGGAGGACACGTGGCGTACGCGACGCGGACGTTTTGGGGGGGAGGCTGAGTCGCGATCTTGTTGGTCGCGTAACGAAATAGGGCGCGCGCCCCGAGGGCGGCGGGGGGGGCGGCGGACGGTCGGATGGGCGGGGGCCCCCGCGGGGTTCGGTGAGGGCGAGATCGGACGGCTGCGAGCGACCGGAGGGGTCGGTAATGATGAGTATCATAATAATTGAAATTTTGTTTTTTTGTGGACATTGTACGCCACGTCATCACTCCACCCTCCCTTTCTTTTCTTTTCTTTTCTTTTTTACGTTTCTTTGTGCGGTTATTAAAAAAGAAAAAAAAAAAAAAACTAAACTTCAAATACCACCCCGTAATATCTCGTATTTTAAAATTTTAGTATTCTATAATTTAAAGTGTATTATTTTGGTATCTTATGATTTACTTTTTTTTCTCTTCTTTAGCATCTTAATTAACTCTTCCTTAAATTATATATAAAAATACTTCAGATACCGCACCTATAATTTATTAAATATTCACTTTAGTATCATGTGATTATCAAAATTTTATTTTAGTACTCGGTAGTTTAAACTTTATCACTAATTTACTGAAAAATTAACTGGGCAAATAATGGAAAGAAAAAAAATAAAATCTCAGAATACTAAAATGATACATTTTAAATCATAGGATATAAAAGTGAAAAAATACGAAACTATATGGATAATATTTGAATTTTTTTTTGTCTTAAGAAAACCTTTACAGAATGCAAAAAAATTGTCCTCTCATTTTTTCCTCAAAATTAGGTGTTTGGTTAATAAAAAAAACAAATATTTTTTCATGGATAACATTTTTTCATAATTATTATGTTTTATAATAATAAATTTAGAAAACATAAAATCTGCAAAAAAAAAATAATAGAAAATACTATTTTTGTATAAAACCAAATAGAAAACGAAAGTTGGAAAATTATTTTTTACGAAATTTTTCGGAAAAACAAACAAATGAAAACGAAAATTTGACGACGCGGCGAAACACAGCCCACAAGTCTATACCGACGTGGCTCATATTATATTATTATTATTATAACAGAGAGCTACAAATTTGCTTAATCATTAGGGGGCAAATTGAAATTTACCTTTTTTTTATTTTATTTAAACTATGAGCACCGGCTCACACAACCTTTGGATTGAATCACTCTCGTCCATTGAATTTTAGTTTTTTTCGTAGTTAGATAAATTAGAATTATTTATACGAAATTTTCTAAAATTTCAAATAATATGAAAAAAAATATTTTTAATATTTATCACATTTTTAAGAATATTATGTTAAACTTGACGGTAGGTATCTGAGATTCTAAATTTGAATCCTAACTACTTTATATTTTTAGATAAATTTATTTATTAAAATTTGAACTTGCTTTTTTTTTCTCTTTAAAAAAAAAAGAATGTCACATTGAGAGTTTTAACTTTCATAGTCTTTTGCAATTTTATTCATCTAATCATCGTATTCACATCCCTAATTACCATTGAACTTTTCTTTACCACCATACTCTATATAATTATAATCTTTATGGACAATCAAATTAAAAGAATAAAATTCAATCATTTTAAATTCTACAAAAAAAAAAAATGTCACCTTATACAGAAGCAACAAGTTAAGTATCCCTTTGAATTTTCTACAGTTTGTTTCAAATTAATTTTTCTATAATTAACTCTACATTTATTTCTACAAATTGACTATTCCACCAATAAATTCTTCTATTATGTTTAATATTATATTTAATATTAATTATCAGTTCTAATATTTTTATTTTAGCTTTTTCTGCGTGAACTATAAACTTATTAACTAACTTAGAATAGTTTCAATTTATACATATATAAATTCATACATTTTAAAGCTTCAGAAAAATATATTTGATAATTAATAAGTATAAATTATCACGAGGGTATTGGGTAAAAGATTTCACACTTTATTATTCTTCAGGATAAATATTTATATACATATTAGAGAACATTCTAGAGACTATTTTACAAGAAAATAATAAAATATATGGTAAATAATTATCAGCTGGAAATGTTTCCTTCTATATGATGATTCAATCAATTCCTTATAAATGGGGCTGATTTGAAAAACTTCTTTCTATAGCATTGGTGTCTTTATTTTCTGATTTTGAGGATGATTGAAATTTGTTTTCTTCTATAACTTTGTTTCCTTCTATACGCCCCCGCAAGATGGCGGATCCGTCAGATACGCCCATCTTGGACCGTAGAAGCTGAAACCGATTGGCAGAGAGTGGCTTGGTGAGTGCATCGGCTAGTTGATCAAACGATGATATATGAGAAACTTGAAGTGATCCTTTAGATATGTGATCGCGAACAAAATGATAATCTATAGCGATATGCTTCATACGAGAGTGGAACACTGGATTGGCACAAAGATAAGTAGCGCCAATATTATCACAATATATAGTTGGCTGATTGGTGATCTTGATGCCAAGTTCATGAAGAAGGGATTGTATCCATATTATTTCAGCTGTCGTGGCAGCAACAGCCTTATATTCTGCTTCTGTTGATGACCGAGCTACGGAACGTTGCTTACGAGAGCACCAAGAGAGAGGATTATGGCCCAAAAATACCACATAGGCAGTAGTAGAGGTGTAATCATCACGATTACCAGCCCAATCAGCATCCGAATAGGCTCGTAGATGAAGTGAAGAATTTTTCTTGAGATGAAGACCATGGTAGATAGTAGCCTTGAGATAACGAAGTAGACGTTTTAGTGCAGTCCAATGATTTTGAGTTGGAGCATGCATGAATTGTGATAATTTATTTACGGTAAAGGAAATATCCGGTCGAGTAAGAGAGAGATATTGAAGGCCTCCAACAAGTTGTCTATATTCTGTAGGATTAATTGGAGGTGATCCGTTATTGAGAACCAGCGGAGAGGAAGAAATCGGTGTTGACACCGGCTTAGCACCGCCCATAGTTGCTCGGTCAAGTAGGTCACGAATGTACTTATGTTGCGAGAGAAATAGCCCGCTTGGAGTAGGAATTACTTCAACGCCCAAGAAATAGTGGACTGGTCCAAGATCCTTTAGAGAAAATTTATTGGATAGAGCATGAATAAACTTAGAGATAACGGCGGCATTATTACCTGTGATCAAAATATCATCTACATAGACTAGCAAATAGATAATGATGCCATCACAAAAATGAATGAATAATGAGGCATCTGATTTGGACTGGACGAACCCATTAGTTGTGATAAAGGAGCTAAGTTCAGTATACCATGCACGCGGTGCTTGCTTAAGCCCATAAATAGCTTTTCGAAGCCGACACACATGAGTGGGGCGCGCCGAATCAATAAAACCAGGAGGTTGTTGCATGTAAACCTCTTCATGAAGAGTACCATGAAGAAATGCATTGTTAATGTCTAATTGTTGAATAGACCACCCCTTAGCAAGAGCAATATTCAGGACTAAGCGTATTGTTGTTGGTTTTATTACCGGGCTGAAAGTGTCCTTGAAATCGATGCCGGGGCGTTGATGGAATCCTTTTGCAACGAGTCTAGCTTTGTACTTATCGATGCTTCCATCGGAACGCCGCTTGATGCGAAAAACCCACTTGCAACCGACAAGATTTTGGGATGATGCTGCCGGAACGAGTTCCCATGTGCAATTTTGTATTAAGGCATTGAACTCAGCGGACATTGCCTCTCGCCATTTCGGATCTTTCATAGCCTGAGAGAGTTGTGGGTTCAAGAGAAGGTGGTAATGGATGTGTGGTGGTGGCAAAGACTTGTTTTGATTTATAAATGTTGTTTTGTGATCGTGTAACCATACGATGGGTCCGTTGTGACAATGGAGGTTGAGAGTTAGGAGTATCTATAGGATTAGAGGAGAGTTGTAAGGAGTCATTTGTGGGGGAAGGTGCAGGGTTTAAAGAATGATCATGTTGGTTGGGAGAAGTATGCTCTGTTGGTGGAGCAAGTGTAGAATCAGAGTTGGTAGCTAATGGTGAGGGGTTTGAGCTTGGGGGATTGCTCTCAACAGTTAAGGTCGCATGTGGTGCTAAGTGCATTGGTTGCATATTGGAGTGGCATGACGACTTAGGTATGGAGTTTGTGGAGCAGGGCACGAAATTTGAAGGTGAAGCTGTTGAAAAAATAGAAACAGCAGGAAATTGAGATTCATCAAATACTACATGCCTTGAAATAAATACTTTATTAGTTGTTGGGTCAAAACATTTGTAGGCACTTTGCGTAAGAGAGTAGCCAATAAAAATGCATGGACGAGATCGTGAATCAAGTTTGTGTTTGGAGTAAGGGCGAAGCCAAGGATAGCATAAGCATCCAAAGACCTTAAGCTTAGAGTAATTAGGAGGTGAACCGAATAATTTTTCAAAAGGAGATTTGAAGTCTAAAATAGGAGTAGGAAGGCGATTAATTAGATAAGCAGCTGTAGAAAACGCATGTGACCAAAATGTAGAGGGCAGGGATGCTTGATGTAAGAGGGTGAGACCTGTCTCGACAATATGACGATGGCGACGTTCAGAAATGCCATTGTGTTCAGGTGTGTGAGGTGGGGTAGTAAAATGAGAAATACCAAAATTAGAGAGAAATGATTTTAGCTTTAGATATTCTCCCCCACCATCAGAGTAAAGTGAGATGATATGAGTGTTAAAGAAATTTTCAACAAGTGCTTTGAAGTTAGAAAATATATTGAAAACATCTGATTTTTGTCGCATAGGGTAGAACCAAATATATTTAGTAAAATGATCAATGAAAATGACATAATATGAAAAACCATCAATAGAGGCAGTTGGTGCAGGCCCCCAAACATCACTGAAGATAAGTTCAAGGGGTTTGCTACTTGTAAGACTAGATAAAGAGAAAGGAAGTTTATGACTTTTATTGCAATAGCAAGATTCACAATTCTCGATAGAATTAGATCTTGACGTACAAGGAAGAGAAAATTGCTTGATGACATAATGAAGAACACGTGAAGAGGGATGCCCAAGTCGTCTATGCCACTCGTTCATAGAAGTTTTGATGCTTGTAAATGCAACCGGCGAAGCACTAGTCGTCTGAGAGAATCGGTAGATGTCATTGTCATTAGGACCGTGCATGAGAGGCGCCCCCGAGCTCAGATCCTTTACCACAAAATGAGAGGGAAAAAATTCAACAGAGACTTTATTAGTTTTGCAAAATTTTGAAACAGAGATAAGATTTTCTTTTATGGAAGGAACGAAAAAAACATTAGATAAATGAAAAGAATTAGAATGTGATGATAGAAGAGAAGAACCAGTATGTGTAATCGGCAAACCTGACCCATCACCCACTACTATCTCGTCTGGACCATGATACTCCGAGTGAAGTGAGAGATTCTGCATATTATTAGTTACATGATGCGTTGCAGCCGAGTCCATCAACCAATCTTGAGCAGCAAGTCGGTTGGATGATGTAAAGTTCACCATGGGTTCAGAAGGTGGATGCAGTTTGTAACACTTCTTTGCCGTATGTCCTGGACGATCACAATATTGACATGTAACATTGGTAGACAGTTGGTCGGTGCCTCGTCGTCGCGTCGTATGGGATGGAGGAGATTCAGCTTTTCGATAGAAGTTGGGTGGCCGAGAGGGTCCATGTTGATTGTTGTTGCGTTGACCATTGTTGGATCTTGGATTTTGTCGATTATAGTTGCGGCCAAGAGAATTGGTACCTTGGCCATTGGATCGTCTAGTGAAATTTGCTGTGAGGACTGTTGCATCATGTGACATTTCTTCTTTCTTCAAAAAATTTTCATAGTCTATTAGTTTATCATACAGTTCTTCAAAAGTAATTGGATTCTCTCGTGCTTTCATAGCAGCTGAGATTTCTTTAAATTCTGGACCTAGTCCGTTAAGTGTATAAATGACAAGATCAATATCATCAAGTGGAGAATCCACTATAGCTAGCTCATCAGCTGTTGTCTTGATAAGTTGAAGATATTCAGAGACAGATTTTGTACCTCGCGAGAGAGAAGAGAGACGATCTTTAAGAGACATGACTCGAGAGCGAGACTTGTTGGCATATAGATGAGCAAGCTTTTGCCATGCCTCACGCGACGTCTTGGCTGAGGCAATGAAGGACATGATATTCTCTGATGTTGATGCTATTATAGCATGCAACAGTAGTTGATCTTGACGCACCCAAAGAGCAAAATCTGGATTTGGTGTGGGCTTCCCGTCATTCATAATTGTTGAGGGTGGACACGATTTGCTACCATCAACAAATCCCATCAGATCGTAGCCGAAGAGGAGTGCATTAAATTGTGCGCGCCATGACGGATAATTTAAATGGGTTAATTTAAGAGGCAATTGGGCTGTTGCATTGATAGAGATAAGATCAGTACTTGTATTTTGTGGTGGAGGGGTGGAGGCTATGTGAGGAGGACTGTTATTTGCAGGATTCTCTTTTTCCATATCAGAATATGTTGCCAGTTAGGCTTGTGGCTCTGATACCATATCACGAGGGTATTGGGTAAAAGATTTCACACTTTATTATTCTTCAGGATAAATATTTATATACATATTAGAGAACATTCTAGAGACTATTTTACAAGAAAATAATAAAATATATGGTAAATAATTATCAGCTGGAAATGTTTCCTTCTATATGATGATTCAATCAATTCCTTATAAATGGGGCTGATTTGAAAAACTTCTTTCTATAGCATTGGTGTCTTTATTTTCTGATTTTGAGGATGATTGAAATTTGTTTTCTTCTATAACTTTGTTTCCTCTGTAATAACCCGCTTTTTCACTCCCCCCTGACATTTAAAAACCTACACTTTGCTCCCTTGTAAAATGAAAATTGTTCACAGGTTACGATGTGTAAAATGATCATTTTGCCCCTCGCCATTTTCGTCTTCTTCCTCAGCCGCCTCTTCGATCGGCCGCGATTCCCATCTCAATCGGCCGCGATTTCTCTCTATTTCCTTCTCCACCTACTCCCCTTCTCCTCCTGCACACTCGCCGCCCTCGATTTCGACGATACTAGGGAGGAAATCGAGGTCGGTGTTGATGGAGAGGTAGGCAAGGGCAACGAGGGCGAAGGCGAGGCGGCGGAGGAGGGCGAAAGGGATGTGGGCGAGGACGAAAGGGATGTGGGCGAGGCGGCAAGGCGGCGACGAGGCGGCGAGCCAGAGGGAGGCGAAGCAACAAGGAAGAGGGCGGAGGGGTATTTTCGGTATAAAAAAATATTTTATAACGGAACCCTAACGGTAGGGATGAAGTGCACATTTTTCATTTTACAAGTGGACAAAGTGTAGGTTTTTAAATGTCAGAGGAGAAAAATAAAAAAGCGGATTATTACATGGGAGTTTTCTGTAATTTAGCCTAAATAAATTGAACAGAGCGACTATGCTTTTAGAAGTATAGGGGAGTTTGTGCTTTCAACTTTTTGACCTTGGATCAATCGTTCAACTCTAAGGAAGACCACTATCATTCTGACCAAGGATTAAAGTGTCGTGGTACGAAATTGTGTTAGAAATTTGCCAGCATGGCACGGCATAGTGTGTGCCGATCAAAAAAATATATGTATGCAGATACGTAATGGCATGAAATATTTATTTTCTTTAGCAACAAAATATGTCAATTATTTATTATGTACTTTCATTAAATCTTTTAAATTTTATTAAGAAAATTATTTATTAATTTAAAGAATAGAGAGTTTTGAGTTGTGCCATCGGTAGAGGTGATATCGTGTCAATATCTTGCTGGCACGATATGATACGATAGATACAGCTCGTGCTGATGGACACTGTAATCATTGATCCTGACCCTACAATTTTTAGTTAAAAGCCCAAAAAGTTGGGAACACCAATTTTTTTATACTTTCGATAGTACAGTAGTTATGCACAAACAAATTTATAATTTTAAAACTTTGTCGGCAAATGCACAATACTTTTGGTCGTCCACGGATGACGTGGTGCACATGGTTCAGGCTAGTATTTGGATTCGGTGGCGGTGGCTTAGAAGCTGCCGCGAAAATGAACGGTGGCGAAGCGGCGGAAGCAACGCGATGCGACGAGTTTCGCGACATTTTCGGTTCCGTGATAAGGATTGAAAATAATACGTCGGATCCTCTGCAACGTAGGTTGGAGTGATTACTTACTTCTGCATCCGAGCCTCCGTGACTAGTTATGATTGGTCCCGGTTGACTTACAAAGGAACCAATAGAATCATGCCAAGTAAGCAGGTCAAAGAGATTTAGTACGAACTTGGTTTCGAAAGAGAATACAGCCACTTTTTCTCATTTATAAATTTTGAAAAATACAGAAGTAACCTTTATCGCCGATTTGCATTAAAAATTCTATCAATTCTACGGTTTTATAAAAACGGACTTAAATTTTACAAATCGGTTTGAATTTTCAGTACACTAATTAAAATAATATTCTTATTTTATTTTTTCTTTTTTTTTTTTTCTCTCCGAACCTCATTGCCTCCGCCAGAGACGAAGTTAAGACTCAATTATAAAAGCGGTCAAAATACATATAAATCGAAACTTTAGCAAATAAACAAGATTTAGTCAAATATATGATGAAAAAATATATTAACTAAATAATTAATATAAAAAAATATTATCTTTTTTTTATTTATACTTACCTTCTAATTATTTTATTTATATTATTTTATTCAAAGAATCTTAAAATTTACTAAATCTAATAGTAATGCGGGTAATGATCTAAGTTTTTTTAATGTTTATAAATTGCAAATATACAATTATGACAATTGATGACTATTAGTTGACAGAATTATTAAATTTAATATGATCTTTAATTTAATTAAATAAAAATTTTATTTAAAATAATTTGAAGTTAGAAAGGTACTAAACAAAAATAAAAATAAAAATAAATTCAGAGCTTAAAGAATACTATTGTGACACCCCATTAGTCCCATATTGGATGGAAATGGGATTATCATTGGGTATATGAGATAACTCCACACTAATAATAATAACTAGGTTTAAATATTTTGGGCCGGTGGTTTGGCCCAATCAGTTATTTTTGCTGATGGGTCGGGTCGTTATATTTGGTATCAGAGCTAGTTCACAAGCCGGAAGCAAGCCGGAAGTGTGAGATGAGTTTTGGCTGAGACAGGGTCGGAATGATAGACTTAGCCAGGATCGATGAATAACAGGGTAAATCAGGCTCGGAATAACAAAGCTAGCAAAACGAGTCTTACATCGCCTGGTGATTTTAGACCGTGTATATTTAGAGCTGACGAGAACGTCAAGACCTAAACATTACCTAATTCTGTTTGGCTCGTTACCTGAATCAGAATCAGAATAAATCATTGCTATTGTCAGTGTTTGGTTCAGATAGATATAAAAAATATAATCAAATTAATATATTAACTTTTTCTTTATAATATATTAATTTAAATTCAAATTAAAAATTAAATATTAAAAATTTACATCAAAATTTTGAAATAATGTCAAAATTTTAAATCTATTTTTTAAAAAAATAAAATAAAATTTGAAGTTGAGTGGATAATTCAAAATATAAAACTAAATTTTGATTTATTCAAATTCAAACTTAAAATTTTAATTTTAATTTTAATTTTAATCCATAAATTTAATTTAAGTTTTCAATAAAATTTGAATAAAACTTTATATAAATTAAAATTTAATTTAAATTCAAATTTATAAGTTAGATTCAAAATACTTGATTAAATTTTAATTTAAATTCTTATTAAATTTAAAAATATAAATTTAATTTCTAAATTTAAACTCATATTTTAATTAAAAAAATTAAAAAAATAAATTTAATCCGAATAAATATTCATTCCGTCTGGATTCAACTTCCAATCCGGCCTCCTAGAAAAAGAGGTGATTCGGGGATTCCTATTCCGCTCAGAAATCGGAATTGAAATGGGACTTCCACATACCAAACACCGATAAACGGATTTATCCATTCCGATCCCGATTTCATGGTGAAAAAAAAGCGAACCAAACATGTCCTTAATCTTTTGGGCCTAGCCACGGCCCAAAATATTTAAGTCCAATTAAGAGTTTTAGTCATATTATACCTTATATATAAAACTAGCTTTAAGCAAATATTTAAGCCGGGTTAAGAATTTTAATCCTATTATATCTTATATATAGAATTAGCTGGGGTCTTACATTCTCCCCCTTTTAAGCTGACGTCCTCGTCAGACTCAGACTCACAAGTATCTCGCTCTTCCTACCGTATAATTATAACTCAGCCGAGACTTATCTCACACTTTTGTCTAGTAATTGGCTCTGATACCAACCGTAACGCCCTAACTTTCCAGGGGGTCACCCATCCTAGAACTACTCCCAGCACGCTTAACTCTCTTAACCTCTTGGACATAGCCAACCACCCAAAACGCTTAAGCCAAGTTAAGAGTTTTCACTCTATTATATCTTATATATAGGACTACCTGAGGTCTCATAACTATGTTAGCGCTAAATATCTTTTTTAAAAGATAAGTCAAGTCAATATACTTTTGAGATTAGCTAAATATGTATTCTTTAAATTTTTCATATGTAAAGAACTATTATGCGTATTATGAAAAGTCTAGAGGGCCATAGCCATCCTTAGTCTTACATAGCTCTGCCCCTGGCCTACGCGGCCCTTGGCGACGGTACGAGAACGGTGTCGTCTCTTCTTCCTTTGCCTTCGCATCCGCTAGCGTCGGAGGAGTATGGGATGCGGATGTGGGTAAGGACAGAGTGGACGGAGGCGATGAGGTCGTGATCGAGGCGGTGCTTGCTATCACTCGTAAGGGTGAGACAAAGACGCGCCCACGCTTCTCCAAGGAACGAAAAAAAAATCCAGAGAATCGAAAATAAGAAGAATAAAAAATAAATAAATAAATAAATATTTTTTTTTCTTCTTGAAAAACTATTATGTATTATCACTACTACAAAAAAGGATAAGGATTAGAGAAGAAAGAAGAAGATGATGAAGTTGCACTATTAAGATAAAATTTTACTGTTTCAAAAAGAATGCACTATTTGAGAAAAATTTATACTGTTTGAAACGAATTTATACTCTTCAAGACAAAATATATACTATTTAAAATAAAAGTTGCTTTTCGTTGGGTGAAAGTTGCACCCTTCGAAAAAAATTAAATTCTTTATTTTAATAATGCAAATTGATATTTAACAATAGAGTGTTATTACCTGTGCAGCTAAATATCATTTGAAGCCTTGGAAGCCTACAATAGTGACATTGACATAAACATGGAAGAAGCCGGCAGCGGCCATGAGAAAAAAAATCTGACTCATTGAAGAGATCGACGAGGCGGCGGCGCCCGGACGCACGCGCGTCGTCGAGCGCCTGAAGTAGACCCTCGGCCTTGGCGGCGCCCAGACGGAGTGCAATGTTGAGTACCCAGAGCAACGCCACGGCCTTGGCCTTCCCTCTCGCACTCCCACCGCCGTTGCTATCCTCCACTCCCTCGACCTCCTGGACTTCCCATCGTCTTCTCCCTGACGGCCATGACGAGGTTGAGCAGTGCCGCAGCGGCATTCTCCCACGTCATGGCGGTGGCCCCCATGGCGGGGTCCACCAGGTCGATGCACTCGCACCTCGGCCACCTAGCGGAAGGCTTCCACATGTACTCTCGGCACACTCAGCAACCTGCACGAGCACGTGCACGGCGGTGACGTCCACGGTCAACCTGTTGCGCCTGTCCTTGACAACGAGGGAGAAGAGCGCGGGCACGGCGCAGAGCTCGACCAATGCAGAACAGTTGAGCAAGTAGAGCGTGCCGCCGAAAAGCGCCTTGAGCATGTCCTTGATCGAGCAGGCGGGGCCCTAAGGGCACAGGCATACCATTATTGAATGTTTATTTGTATTACTAGAACAAAGCGTGCAACTTTCACCCAACAAAGACATCTTTCGTCCAAAGAGTGCAACGTTCGCCTCAAATAGTATAATTTTTTTGAAATAGTGCAATTGTATCTTAACGGTACAACTTCACATTTTTATTCTTTCTTCTTTGGTTCTTAATCTTTCCTGTAATAGTGATGATATATAATAATATTTCGAAAAAAAAAAAATTATTTTTTTCTTCTTATCTCTTATTCTTCTTTTTGTAAAGGAGCTAGAGGAGGGCAACGGCGGGAGTGCAAAGGCCAAGGCTGAGGTGCTGCTCCAAGCGCTCCGCGGGTGCTTAAGGGCGCCACCACCTCGTCGATCTCTTCGGCGAGTCAGATTTCTTCTCGCAGTCGCCGACGACTTCCTCGTCATTGATGTCGATGTCACAATCGAAGGATTCTAAGGCTTCAAATGATGTTTTGTCGATGTCACAATCCAAGGATTCTAAGGCTTCAAATGATGTTTAGCCGCCATAGGTAATACCACACCATTGTTAAATATTAATTTGGATTATTAAAACAAAAAGTGCAACTTTCTTTCAAAAAATGCAATTTTCGTCCAAAAAATACAATTTTCGTCTCAAAGAGTGTAATTTTTACCTCAAATAGTACAACGTTTGTTTAAAAGAGTGCAATTTTTTCTCAAAGAATGTAATTTTTTTTTAAAACAATATAACTTTATTTTAACAGTACAATTTTATCTTCTTTTTTTTTTCTCTACTTCTTTGCAACGATAATATATAATAGTCTTTCAAAAAAAAAATCTTTATTTTTTATTCTTCTTTTTTTCTCTTCTTTGCATCCTTTTTCACTTTTCGAAGAAGCACGGGTATGTCTTCGTCCTCACCCTCACGAGCGAGCATTGTCTCAGTCATGACCTTGTCGCCTTCGTCCGCTCCGTCCTCATCTGCACTTGCTTCAATTACTCTTCCTCCGACACTAGCACAAGCGTTGGCAGAGGCAGAGGCGGAGGAAGAGGAGGCAGCACCGTCCTTCTTACTATCGCCAATGGTCGCGGAGGGGGTGGAGGAGGTGACGAGGGTCGACGAGGAAAAGAAAGAATGAGAGGAAAAAAGAGAGATAGAGAGATATATATAGAGAGAGAAATAACTAAAAATATTTTGGCATCAAAATTCACAATAGTGGTGTGTTTTTGCAAAAACACAAAATTCATAGATTTTTATACAAATTGGCCTATATTAATGGGCGTCATTTTCATCAATTATATAACTCATCATATTTGAGGTCATCAATTATATAATTCATCATATTTGAGGACGCATGTATTATCCATACCTACATATCCGTAGGTGTATATAGAAGAATTAAGATACAGAATTTTTTTTATAAATATTTATTTTCTCTTTTTTTTATTTTTAAAAGTTTTCATTTTGCATTATTAAAATTTTTAAAATATGGTGCAAATGACGAGGATAAAATTACAAAATTGTCCTTACTTATTTCATAAAAAATAAAATTTTAATATATTTTGTTATTTTTAAGAGTATTTTTAGTATAAATTATAAAATATGAACAAAATAGTGATGAAATCTTGACAAAGGAAGATTACATGCATCAATGAAATTTCAAAAGAGTAAAATATAAATGTTTAAATGTAAAAATATATATATATTTACAGAAAAAAAATTATATTTTAGTATAAAAAAAAGATTAATTTTAGACGGGCCCTGCAAAACTATCAAATAGCAAATATTCAAGTAATATAATGAAACACGCAATTTATCGTTTATTCTGTATATAATAACCCACTTTTAGGGCTCCCATCACTCAATCTCAGCACTCAAAAGGCGTGTAAAGATGGACCTTCACATCCTTACGGTTGTTAGATTGCATGCAAATTCGCCACAGGGCAAAGGAGCAAAATAAACAAATAAAAGGAATTACAGTTTCATTTTCATTTTTTTTCCCTTATTTGACAAAGGAAACCAACAAAATCAAACCACCCAAGCACCAACAAGAATGTCCTACTTTTGTTTGTCAGTCCTATGAAACTGACGAGAAAAGAAGAATTAAAATAACGGCTAGCATACTTGGCATGATGATTAAGACTATCAAATGCCACGCAAAAGATGTCGAAGTTACGCTGAATGCATTGTGCAGAAGTCTATTCTAAATGCACTGATGTAAGATTAAAAAGGAAGAATCAGAAGCATACTTTGAATGATGAAGATTACCAAATGCCACAAAAAAAAATATGTCGAAGTTAAGATGAATGTATCGTGCAGAAGGTCTACTAAATGCGCTAGTGAAGATCAAAATGAAGAATCAGTGAACGGAAAACATGAAATCAAAAAAAATCTGTCCAAACAATAGAGGATAGAAATTAACTTATATAAACAAAGACGGAAAGATATCTATTAAAAGTTTCAGCCTTTGAACAAAATGCAGTAATAAAACTCTTGGGCTTCCAAGGACATGGTTGCAGGCTATAATATATGTTGAAAATAACTACTACATGCCAAGAACTGAGTATTGAAACACTTTCCAAGTACTGCACTCACACGCCTGACTCCAATACAGTTGGATAATAGCATGAGTTTAAACAGAAATAGGAATTTCTGCTTGATTTCAACCAACCAAGCGCACAATATTTGAAATAATTTCGCTTGATTTCAACCAACCAAAATCCTATCAATATGTTGCTATTCCCAGGTTATATACACCAACAATACTCCCGACATGAAATGAATTACAAGGGACCGGGACAAACTCTGCAAAAATAATGATAACTAACAGGCTTTTAATGACTCAGCCACTCAATCTTGCAAACTAGTGGTTACTAAACTTAGCGAACAATGTCTGACAATAGAGGAAGTAACAAGAAATAGATAACACACCATCTTGTTTCTATCGCGATATGGAAAAGATTGGGAGCAATGAACTACAGGTAGTTGGACTTTTCAAGCAATTTGAACTGCTTGCGGACATGATTACAGAAGATCCAATAAAAGGATGCCTGATACAACATCTAACCAATCCATTCTCGATCAACCAAGTTCAAACAGAAGTAGTGAAAAGTTGGAGAAGCATAAAAATGGATGAAACAACTGAATAACATGATTTGGAGCAAAATTCAGACTTCGATAATGCAATACAAGTTTACCAGGCTCATTATTTTTGCAAAAATTTGACAAAAAAAACAAAGCAATGGCGCGATCAGAATCGAACCTAATAGGGAATAGCATTAAACCTTTCGAATCCAATCATTACAGGCCTATTACGAAAAGAAAAAGACTAACTCCGACTAGCAAATCAACTCTCAAATCTAAAGCAAGTTTTTTTTGCCGTTCATTCAAACCTAAAATCTTCCAACAGAGGAATACAATAAGAACAAATAAATTCAAGTACTCACTTCAAGCCGTAGACAAAGACAAACACACCTTGATAAATCCTTCAAGGACATATAAATCCTTATCTAGATATATATGAATCAACCAAAAACTATATGTCAGTAATACAACTGTTTCGCATGATGCAATGCAAAATGTGTGAATTCCTGCAACTAACAACCATGAATCAGAAACCTAACTACCTCACCTTTCTCAAACAGCAGAAAGACACAATATTAAACAGGAAATTGATTCAAATACCTCATACTTAGTCCACGAAACACACGTACCACAGCATTAGTGTTCCTCAGAATAACATTCTACTGATAAATAATCTTACCATTGCCAGATAATTACGAAAGCACCCATAGTAGTAACCTAGATTCAAATCCCTAAACATACAAAAAAGTTACTGAAAAAAACAGCATAAAAAACAAAACAGTAAACCGATTCAAATACCACATACTTAAAATCCAACATACCATTGGAATATTCATCATCAGAATAACATTCAACTGATAAATAGCCTTACATAACCATCATCAGGTCTAAATAATTAAGCAAGCATCAAAGCAGTAAACTAGATTTCACCAAAAACCCTAATGGTAAGAAAAGCTCCAAAATTAAAAACGAAAAAGCGCATCTCTCACAAATTTGATCCATCTGAGAAGACAAGTAAAAGCAACGAACGGATCTCCCCAATCCTGCAAACAACATCACACTTATAAATCACCTTAACATTACCAGGTCATCCAAATATCACCACAAAACACATATTCCACAAACAAAAGAGCAAATTGAGTTAAGTATCCTCATACTTAAATCAATTTGACATACTAACCATGTCCAATTAATTAAGAAAGCAATTCAAAACAGTAAACTAGATCCCACCAAAACTCTAATAGCAATTAAAACTCCAAAATTAAACATCGCAGATGACAAATCCGATCCATCCCAGAAAACAAGTAAAAGACTAAACCGATCCTGCAAAGGAAACATCATATTCAATAACGAAACAGTAAATTCATTAAAGTATCACATACTTAAATAAATCCAACACATTACTTAAGAAACCAATCCAAAGCAGCGAACTAGGTCCGACCAAAACCCTAAGAGCAATTAAAACTCCAAATTTTAACGCGAACAACAAAAGAAAGAAAAAAAAACACATCTTTGACTAATGCAGAGCACGAACCGACCCCGATCGCTCCTCCGATGCGAGAAGAGGAGAGGAGTGTGATCTCCTCTAACGGTACGACTTCTGGAAGCGGGCGCGGGCGCCGCGACCGCCGAACTTCTTGGGCTCGCAGCGGCGGGGGTCGGCGACGAGGAGGGTGCGGTCGTAGCGGACGAGGATGTCCTTGATCTCCTTCTTGGACTGCTCGTCGACGTACTTCTGGTAGTAGGCGACGAGGGCCTTGGCGATGCTCTGGCGGATGGCGTAGATCTGCGAGGTCTTGCCGCCGCCGCGGACGCGTATGCGCATGTCGACGCCGGCGAAGCGGGAGCGGCCGAGGAGGAGGATCGGCTCGAACGCCTTGTACCGGAGGATCTCCGGCTTCACCAGCTCGATCGGGCTCCCGTTCACCTTGATCAGCCCGCGCCCCGGCTTGCAGTGCGTCACCGCCACCGCGGTTTTCTTGCGGCCAAAGCACTGCACCGACTGGGCCGATGCAGCCCCGGTGGCCATCGGCGCCGCCGCCGCCGCCGCCGCCGCCGCCGCCGCCGCCATGGATGATTCTAAGGTTTCTAGGGTTTGGAATAAGCCGGAGAAGGTGAGAGGAGAGAAGAGGGAAACCCTAGGACGGAGGAGCCGCGCACGCACGAGAAAGGAGAGGGACGAAGAAGCGCAGTTTGGGAGGGTATTTATAGTTAGAGAGAACGGGTGCTAGGGTTAGGGTTTATAAGATAATTGCAAAGGCCCCAGGATTTGGAGTTATATTACGAAAATGCCATTGGTTTTTTTTTCATTTTTGTATATACAATATAATCAGAAAAGTTGAAATTTTAGAATTAAACCCTATCTTTAAAATCCGACACAAGAAGGATTAATTTTAAACATGTCCAGAAATATAATTTTAAGCTTAATAGCAATGCAAATAGATCAAGCTGCATCACATCAGATCCGATCAGATCACATCAAATCAATTACTAACTTCTTTGAATCGAACCAAATCAACCGAGAAATAGAAAATATCAAGTTTGTTTAAATTTTTTTGAGCCTCAAAATTTAAAGCCCAAGGTAAATGAGATTGTAAGCAGGTTGGAAGGATCGAGTTTGATTTGCTTAATTCTAATTAAACCTTAGTTTCAAAAACGGATTAAATATATCACGGTTACTTTGAAAATTTTATCGTTAGTTAGCAACTCAAACTCCGCCCAAAAAAAAACGATCAAATCGATCGAATTAACGAAAATTTGATCTAAAATTTCATGCCTATCTGAAAAATTACTAATGTATCGGGTCGCACTGACTCGACCCGCAAAAGTATAGGTTGGGAGGAAGTCAATTTGAGATTGTCTCGTGAAACTCTAGGGCATGCGAATACCAAACCTTTAGAAATATTAATTTTACTCTCCAAATTTTCAATCTATTTGCTTTAATTTTTTTTTTTTTTTGAGTGGCTAAAATTTTGTAATAAAATACGAGAATATATACTACAGCTTTGCAATCCATACAAATACATAATTTGATGGTTTTGACAAGTGACGTGGCGTTCTTTCAATTTTTTGTCCTAGAGTATTTTTGTTTTCTGTCTAATAAAACCCAACGTAAAACGCCTCCTTCCCGAGGTGTCTCTCCTTCCCAAGAACCTTGCTCCTTCTTGAGGCGTCTCTCCTTTCCAAAACATCTTCTTTTTTCGAGGTTTACGCCATTTCCAAGACAACAGTTGTTTCTCTTTCCTCCTCTCCCATGCTCTCTCTCTCTCTCTCTTCCCTTCCTCTCTCTTTAATTCCAAGACAGCTTTTTATTCCCCAGTCCTCCCCCCTCTCTTTCTCTCTCTCATCCTCTCTTTTATTCCCGAGGTCTTCTCCCCTCTCTCTCTCTCTCATCCTCTCTCTTCTCTCTATTTCTCTCTCTTTCTTCCTCTCCCATTCTCTCTCTCTCATCCTCTATTTATTCCCGAGGTCTTCCCCTCTCCGTGGCCGCTGTTGCTGGCCGCGGGAGCATCGAGGGCCGCGGGAACGTCGAGGGCGGAGATGTCCGCCGCCGAGGGGAGGGCCGCCGCGTGGGTGAAGATAGCGCGGCTGCGAGAGGGAGTAGTTATTGAAGTAGCAGGACTTGGTGTTGGTCGAGTCGCACTGCGGGCACTTGAGCGCCGGATCCGGCTGCGGAATCTTCGCAAGACGCGCCAGCGCCGCAGGCGGGCAAGCAGCGATTGGGAGGGAGGGTGCGGGGGGTCGGGGGGAGGGTTTTTGCGGAGTTTTTTTTTTGCTTTTTTTCTTTTTTCCTTTTATTTTTTTGTTTTCTGTCTAATAAAACCCAACGTAAAA
The DNA here is from genome assembly GCF_001540865.1 of Ananas comosus. Classification (NCBI taxonomy): domain Eukaryota; kingdom Viridiplantae; phylum Streptophyta; class Magnoliopsida; order Poales; family Bromeliaceae; genus Ananas; species Ananas comosus. Next base: position 7,431,753 of record NC_033639.1, read on the forward strand.
CGCCTCCTTCCCAAGGTGTCTCTCCTTCCCAAGAACCTTGCTCCTTCTCGAGGCGTCTCTCCTTCCCAAGACATCTTCTTTTTCCGAGGTTTACGTCATTTCCAAGACAACAGCTGTTTCTCGTTCCTCCTCTCCCATGCTCTCTCTCTCTCTCTTCCCTTCTCCTCTCTTTCCAAGACAGCTTTTTATTCCCCAGTCCTCCCTACTCTTTCTCTCTCTCATCCTCTCTTTTATTCCCGAGGTCTTCCCTCTCTCTCTCTCTCTCTCTCATCCTCTCTCTTCTCTCTATTTCTCTCTCTTTCTTCCTCTCCCATTCTCTCTCTCTCTCATCCTCTATTTTATTCCCGAGGTCTTCCCCTCTCCGTGGCCGCTGTTGTTGGCCGCGGGAGCGTCGAGGGCCGCAGGAACGTAGAGGGCGGAGATGTCAGCCACCGAGGGGAGGGCCGCCACGCGAGTGGAGATAGCGCGGCTGCGAGAGGGAGTAGTTGTTGAAGTAGCAGGACTCGGTGTTGGTCGAGTCGCACCGCGGGCACTTGAGCGCCAAATCCGGCTGCGGAATCTTCGCGAGACGCGCGAGCGCTGCGGGCAGGCAAGCAGCGATTGGGAGGGGGGGTGCAAGGGGTTGGGGGGAGGGTTTTTGTGGAGTTTTTTTTTTTTTTTGCTTTTTTCTTTTTTCCTTTTGTTTTTTTGTTTTTTTTGTCTTCTTTCTCTGTATATATAGAGAGGTGGATTTTAACATTTTTTTAAAAATCCAATTTATTTTTTTATTATAAAACTTTAAAATATATAATTATTTATACCCAACTTTTAAATATTTTAGATAATAATCTCAATTTTTTATTTTTTAAAGATCTCATATACACTAAAAAAAAGAGATCACAACTTCTTATCTGTTTTTATTTTTTTTATTTCTGATATTATATTTTTCTTTATTATTTTTTTCTCAACAGAAAGTTCAAAATGCTCTTTTTTTATAATAGAAAGTATTATTATCTAGGTAAACCTCTGATTATTTTTTTCTTCTTTAATTTTTGCTCTTTTTTTTTCGCAACTTTTCTAGAGCATATGATCCATTTTTACTTTATTTAATCATAATTTTTTTTAACCATATTGTAAAAATACAATATCTAGATGAATCTCTTTTTGTTAAATAGAAAATGATCACATGCTCCACAACTTCTTCCGAGGCATGTATTCTTCTTCTTATCTTGGTTAAAAAAAAAAAAACACAACATGTAGATAAACCTTTTTTTTGTTTACTTTCTTTTAACTATAATTTTTTTTGTTTTATATTTCTACTTAACTGTTTCATAATAATTTTATTTAACTATGATATAAAATTAATCGTTAACCGCAGCGAAGCGCGGGTTCTATACTAGTAAGAATCATTTAGTAGTGATAGGACTAGATGGAATTTTTAATGCCAAAAGTGATTTTCCTCTTAAAATAGTGAAATTAATCATTTATAAGTATATATATGTATATATATACAAACTCATTTCTCAAAATGCACAATACTTCAGCTAAGATTAACTTGGTGCTCATCTGTCAACATCTATTTCAGAAAAACACCATAGCAGTTGGCAAAAAAAGCCCATAACTGCTGTTCGGAAGTTTTGCTTCCAGCAGAAAGCTCTCAAATATGTTTCACTGAAATAGCTAAGAAGCAAAGATTTAAATGCCCATAGCCACGAATTGTATTCACCACGCCATATCGTACCAACAAAATATCAATACGATACAACATCCATGCGATAGCAAAGCTCAAAACATTTTTTTTAAAAAAATTAATAAACAATTTTTTCAATAAATTTTAAAAATTTTGATAAAAATATATATAATACAGTAATAATATTTTGTTACTAAAAAAAATAAATAAATATTTTATGTCATTATATATCGACACAAATAAAGTTTTGTAATCAACACGCACCGTACCGGCAAGTTTCTGACACGACCTCATGTAACGGCACTTAAATTGTTGCTCAAAAGTGCTTCCAATTTTCTCGTCGGTGCTTCTGCATAAACTTCAAGCTAGATCATTAAAGTACTCGTCATTGCAGCTAATTTTCCCCACAAATTTCAGCTACTTGAAAATTACTTCTAACTGTAACACAACTTTTCTCTTGCTATGACCTTTGCAGGTATAATGCTAGATAGTTTTTCACCCAAATACTCTTATCACAATTTGTCAATTTCATACTAGACCTATAAATACAAAAACTGAATAAATAAACTTCTACTGAAAGTAAGTTGATAGGGACTGTTGTCATGAGAAGCCACAAGAACAGTGCATTCACAATTAAGCAAAAGAAACCACAAGAACCTTTCTCTGCGCACTAGCCTCATTTCCAGCTCTACATAAGCATGCTAACTCGCAAAGGCCTCGAATCGAGCTTTTTAACATTAAACACAATTTCAAAAAGACGCACTAGGTTACAGAAAATGTTGCAAATTTTAAAGTATATCATCCATCATTATATCAAATTCAACTGAAATTTTAGGAAAAAAATGGCATTATCATTCCACATGAAAATTAGGTGTTTCCCCACTGTTTAAAATTCCACCGATTTCGATCTCAGGTAGCGAGACCCGTTGCTTTACAGACGGGACACAAATTCTTGAGCATTAGCCACTGTTTGATGCAGGCGGTATGGAAGTCATGCCCGCAATCCAGTCTCCCAAGATCCTCGCCTTCAACATATTCTTCCTGCAAGAGAATATACAAGTTCATTCGCGCTGTTGAGTTGTAAGAGAAACAAAAATAGCTTTTAGACAGTACCTGGCAAACACAACATGGTTCAATTTCCTCTAATGTCTCAGATGAAATAGAGAAATATTTCCTTCGCTTCAAACACTTTATGATTTTTTCTTCGCTCAATCCGGTGTTTACATTTCCTATCCGTTCTTCCAACGCCAGCAGCTCCTGGTTAAATGAAGAACAGAAAACTAAGAGCATTTCTCATTGCAAAACATTGTTTACGCATAAAACCCTGCAAATATCTAAATTTTGCATCCACAACCCTTGAGAGGCTAATTATCCTATAAAAGTACCCGTATCTCTCAAGTTCAGGTATCATCCAAATTCAGCAGGAATGTTGGATTTGGATTTGAAGTGAATTTTCTTAAAGAGGGAAGTTTTTGTAAGACTCTGTATATATGTAAGAGATTGATTTGTGAAGTGTATATCTAAAAATTCTACTTTGCCAAAATATGCATATGTGCACTAGATGATTTTGCAGGTGTATATATCTATAGATGTCATATGGCATAAGGCTCCTGCCAATTAAAAATACGGGGCAGGCATGACGTAAACACACTTTTGAACAACTAGAGAACTAGCATGCAAAGAACAAGCCTTAACATCATACCAAAAGACACCATCACATGATCTGTTTCAAAGGAACTTCTAATTACCTCATAAGACATATTATCCACATCAAGCCGCATGTCGCGGTGCCTATCGTGCATATCGGGGCCACCAAAAAACATTGACTGGTCGAAGATAAGAACGTCCTGTCCAGATGTCACCACAAGTTAAATTTAAAGCGAGTAACCTTGTCTGAAGCTCTCAAACAAAACAGAATACTTGCTAATCAGTACTACTAGTCATTTATACCATATAAAAGTAATTTTATTGGGTTTGCTCTTAGCTGCATGAGCTTGTTTAGTAGTTTAAGAGGTTTATCACTCTGCTAGCTTCTTGACAAGGATTTCAAAGCATGCACATTGACAGCTTTACTTGTACACGCATTCAGAATAATATGAAATCCAGTAAACAAGGTTGGAGTTGAATAAAAAGTCGCATGCAGAACACATCAAATTTCAATGCAATGAACTTGATCCACTAAAACATCCGTACAGATTAGATATCGACTACATCAAAAGGTCAGGTTTCTTTCAGTAATTCAAGAGTAGCTAGAGCTATGCATCAGGCAATTTATTTGCAGTCCATATAGAATGCTAACCACTTTTACTTTACATTACTAATAAGAATGAGAAAATCAACTAATAAGCTCATCAGTAGTCCACTAGATGAAAGAGAAAAATAATAAAAAACACATCTAGTATATGAATAAATGGAAAGAAAGATGTCAAAGGAAACCCTCCGACATCGTTTCTCCATTATCATCCACTCAAACAAACTCCCAACCAGCCTCTATGGACGTGATATAAGTTTCCAATTTAGGAAAAAAAGGGGGAATAAGAGGCTTGTGAGGATAACATGTTCTAACAGATGGAGGTTCTCCAGGATAAATTGAAAAACTGAGGAAATCATCATGCGGACATATTACTAGCGATCTTACATCAAATATGAGTAAGATCAAAATTAAAAATTATACATCAGAGTGAAGTCTTTTATAGGAAGCAATAAAAGAAAACCTTCTTTAACTTTAAGCTGTGCTCATAGCTTATGATGTATTCTCACTTGCCCTAGTTTATTATCTATTGTCAAGATTCTTAGTTGAAGTGTTCAGTATTTAGCCTAGCTGTCAACACACAGCGCCAAGCAATATAATAGAAATATTTTGCTTCAGAAAGGAGAAGCGGACCTCAAGTCGCATGTTTTCGCCTCGTCGTAGAAGATCTAACATATTACGGATCTGTTACACAGAAAAAAAAAAAAAAAGCAATAAGCTTTTGGAGTTCCATGGAAAATATAGGACATAGCATTAGATTTTGCCAAGAATAATTATCCAAAATTGCAACAAATTATATGCCCTTACTTGTGAACTGAATACTTAGGCGCAAAACTTTTATCCTATGGGAATCTACATGTTATGAACAGCACCGATAGATGACAAAAATGTACACAAGAATCATGAAAGTTGAAGAAAGGTACAAAGCAGTCAAGCTTGATTGAGAGAAAATAAACTTTCCACCTTATGGAAAGTTTAGAGCATAATTATGAATATGATATATTTTCCAATTGAGTTCATCTATCTTGTTTACAAAAAGCAAGTAGTTACATTACATTAAAAGGTGACCAATTAAGAAATCAAATAGACCAACAAAAATTCTTGCAATCTCCTTAATATACCAATCCAAGTTGGGCATGGGAGAAGTTCTGAACATCTCAATGGGCAATAGTCACTCAAGCGATTTACATGAGATACCAGTAGATTTTCATGATCTCCTTTGGTAGCCTTCTAGTTGTGGTTTATAATTCAGTTAGTTGGATTGGATTGCTTCGGTCTCTAACAACTGTAAGTAAATTTGATTCCTTTGGACGAGAGGATGCAATCCCCATCAGCACAAGTGGAAAGAAGAAACAAAAGAATGAAACATTACTTCCGAATTATGAATTATATTTTGTGTTTCTGGAATCTAATAATTTTATGAACATTAAGGTTTCTTTTCATAAAGTTTCGTTTCTTCTCCATGTAGCAGAAAAGAAGATACTGTTCATGATTGTTTTACCAATTTTTGGAAAAAAACAAGGTTGGAATCACCAGAAGTGCACATTACAACAAACAAAAATCAGAGGATAACTAATGAGGTTGTGATGATAGAGAAATTCTTATTGGCCTACGATAATAGTTATGAACAAATGGAACTACGGTGGCATTGTTGGTAGGCCTTTGCAATGGTGATTGCAATAATGCTGTTATGCAATCGGTTTCTTGCATTGCAGTCTAAAAGCAAATGATTTGTTGAAGAAAAAAAATAGATAAACATTCTATTGGAACTTCCTACACCAGAACTAACTATAGGAAGCAAAGAGAAATCCCTAATGACCATTCCTTTCCTTCCAGGCTTAAGAAAATAAAAGTCCACAAACAAGATCCAACTAAATTTTACATAAGGGATTTGAGATAATTGGTTCTCTTTCATAACTGAACACCCAAGGGTCTTCTACTCACCATACTAACAAGAGTCTCTTAAGGTAAATTGATTAGTGTAGCACATGTTGAGAGAGTAGAAAAGGAATAAGCATCTACCTTCCAGGCCAATTCTAATTCCAGGTGATCATTCACGGGAGCTAACCACGACCTCAAACCCATAGCATAAAGGAAAACTTACAGAGCCACATTCTACATAGAGAAAACTGTTTATTGTGTTAAGATATAACATAAATAGCATCAATAGCCTAGACTTGTTAGTGAAAATTTATCCCGCAAAGTATCCAATAATATAGAAAACTATCCAAATTTAGATCCTGTCATAATTGTAAAATTATTCCCACCAAGGCACCAAGGGACAATGGTTTTCGAGAAGTCGTCACTTCAAACTTCCATATCCTTTAGTGTAAATCTTATAGAAATAACTGTACATTGCATGAATTCATTGATAACTACTTACAATAGTGACAACATAACAGCATTCAGCACCAAACATTAACTAGTATAGACTAAAATGTTAAACACTGTTGTGACGAAGAGAAATAGCTTATAGCTAAATCACGTAAGAAAAACCCATATCTACTAAAAGAGTCGATACAATTAGAAAGATGCACATATAGATGAAGAACTCATCACATACCTCTGATAGCATCCTACTTCGTCCTTCTCTTGCAACCGCCAGAGTTCGCATGAATAAGGGAACACCCAAAAGACCATCATTTTGCCTGTCAGTCGAAGCAGCCGATCTCAAGTATGGTTGCTGATGGGCACGTAAACCAGTTCCTGAAAGTCGGCTTCCAAACTCACGTGAAGTAACAAAATGGACATCACGCTGGGGAGGTGCACTCCAACTTCTGGGCGGAGCATGGGCAGTCTCTGAAGCACTCCGGTGATTATAGGTTGACGGACTTCTACGAGTTATTACTTGTGGTTCTGCAGGTTGAATGGCTGCACTGGAACTTGCGCTCCCATGCATGACTCTGTTTTCACTAGTCGAATGCCAGTTTGTAGAGCCTTGTGCTAAATGATTGTTATTAGTTGGAGGAACAAACATCAAGTGCTCAGAAATATTTCTCATGGAACTTGAAGAACTTCCTATTCTTGAATCAGAAGTCCCATTCGGTGGACAAGGGTGCATGTCTCGAGATGCTTCAGGAATAATCAAAGGGTGACCATGTGAACTCACATTGTTAACTGAAAGCCTAGATTCCTCTGACTGATGTATAGTAGTATACGATGGCTGATGCAGAGACCATTGATTAGAATGGCTGCTGCTACTCCTTGGCGGATATAGATCGGGCAAGGGTATGTCATACTGATGGGGGTCGATTCTCATCCTCATACTCCTTACAAAGCTTTCCGCGCTACCTGAATGGTAATTAGAAGCCACTGGTGTTGTCTGTACCACTCGAGGATGCGGACTAGTAGTATTATTATTAGATGAGCCAGATGTGTTAGTAGTATTTGCACTATTACAAAATGAAGCAGGAGACAACAATCTATCCTCATTTGGGTGATGATAACTTGAGCTTTGGCAGAGTGAAGGCTGCCCAGGAACTCCGCCAATATTCTTTCTCTTGTTAGACGAACGATGGCCCCTCGATGAGCTTCCAAAGTTATCTGATGAAGCACCAGCTAAGTATAAATGCTCAGGTGGTAATAGGCCTGTATTATAAGGCAGTGGACTTGGTCCCGATTCTAGCTCCTGAACGCTCCCACCAACATTCCCTGTGTTGTGCACTGATTGACCATGATCAATCTGATTAATATTAAGATTTAAATTCACACTTTCCAAAGATGGCCCATTGTTCGCTTCAGATTGCCTGCTAGCTGACCTTTGTTCACCTGAATTCCATAAATTCAAGCTCAAATTACTCATATTACTGTAAAACATAGAGGTATTACCAGAAGATAGTGAATAACCTGGCAAATTCTGGGCATCCATGGCACTGAGAGGAGGCAAATTACGGTGATCCATGCCGGAGGCGTTCGAATTAGAACCAAGGTCAAATTGATATGTTTCAGAACATGAATGCAAGTTATTCTTTTGCCCCTGCATAAGGGCTAATTTATTCCTCCCTTAATAACTTTACAAAAATATTACAATGAACTTCCAATTGGTCAGTCACAAATAACAAATATGATATCTTGAACTATAGCAATCTGCAACAAGAGAAAAAAAAGAAATGAGGATATAATAGTGTGGTTTTTTAATAGAGATACCAAAGAGAGCAGTTACAAGAACAAGCTTAGTGCTAAACAAATAATCAGCAGAACACTCAGCACAACTATGGAAAGGAAAAGGACTGAAAACCAAGCACAGTTAATAAATCAAACAGAACTTAAAGGCAAAACAGATTCTTGCATTTTCTCGAATCTGCAACCATTTCTATGGAAATGTAAATGTTACAATTTAACAGGGAACATCAACCGTACAAATAACAAACGATTATTGAAATAGCAATTTATCGAGATTTAACAGCAAGAGACACCAAATGAAGATTTATAAATTCATACAAAACTCAACAGACAAATAAACTAATCCCAAAATGCAGATCTTACAGTTAATTGAAAATCCTTTTTCAATTTTTATGCCAACTTTATCAGTATATTATAAAATTACCATTCCCTTTCTTTCCCTTTACTTCTATCACTCTTGTTTTCTTCTTTCTTTATACACCTACACGATTTGGCACTAGCTTCATTTGTTATGAACGATCTTACCAAATCAGTAATCCTAACACAATAACTCTTCCAGTCCATGATGTAGGTAATCTTAAAAAGTCAAGTCTTAAATATTCACTATCAAGGCTCTCCACATTCCTAATTTCAAGTGCTAAGAATGAACATTTCTTCAATACTATGACAAGTTCACCATCGTACATATATGTTGGTATCACAATAAAATTAACCAAAATAAAGAAATCTAGTTCGGTTTATTGACTACGAAGAGGCTCCAAGAAACTTTCTGATACCTTACATGACTTTGACATGCTAGCCAGTGTCATCTCCATTCTACATTCAGCATCTCATTGTCAGCATGCAAGAGTTTACACAGCAAATGAATGACGAACGGCACTAGTCAAGCAAACTCAAGTATAGACTCTACTCTTCATTATAGTTCACCAACCAGAAGTTGATCTTGGTTTCTCCAAAACACCACATAATTCACACCTAAAAATCTATATCTTGCTACTCGACAAAATTCACATGCTTTGTCACCAATATGCTTTTAGATTACTCACAGCTGAATCTGAAAAACTTTCGGGTTATTGCCCACCTCGATTTCTTCAAAACATCCATTCCCAATATCCACAAAAGTACAAAGGCATCTCTTAATTAAGTCCACCTAGACAAAACAACAAACATCTGATAGGCATGCCTTCTTAGTTGCTTGATCTTATTCTCTACGCACTAAATATCCTTTGATTAAGGAAATGGTTACTATACCCTGTAACGTCGATAATCCTAAGGGTATTTTTCTTTAGTAGATCAATAAGGAGCTCAAGAAACATCTATCAACACTTCCCCTACATGGAGAAGGATAAAAATGAAACCTTTGATGGGAGAAACCACAAAAAACTAACTAAAAACACAAAAATATTACAGATTCAGCATGAAGGACATCTAAAACATGCAGCGGATTCCTCCGATGGTCAAAAAAACATCATCCACTCCACAATAATAATATATCTGAATCTCAGTTCCTCCCAAGAACAAATTTTTGAGCAAAAAAACTCGATCTGAGCAATCAAAGCTGATCAAAACCAGACTCAAATCCCCCAAACTCCACCGATTAATCCACCGCCCCACCACCTACCAAAAAGACCCCCCAAAAGGAGCTCTTTTTACATGGATCGGGCGATTTGACCCCAAAACCAGGAAAATAAGACATGGGCTTTGCTCAAACATGGTCGGATTCACCAAAAAACTCACCTCAGAAGGATCGGCGAGCCCAAACCCTCAACTCCCCTCCTCTCCCTCTCCTTCTCCCTCTCCCCAACCCTAGTTTGATGTTATAGAGAAACAGTGCTCTCCCCTCACCCCCTTTGTATATGTAAACAGAACAAATGGACGCTTGAGACTTGTTTGGACGGTTCCGAATGGGAAAAAGACGAATCAACGGGTGGAGAGAGAGAGAGAGAGAGAGAGAGAGAGAATTGGGGAGGAGAAAATGGGGGATTTGGGGGAGATTTGATTGTTTTCTTGTTAATGTGGGGGTGGGGGGTGAGGGGGTGTGAAATGAGACTATTAATTCCCAAGGTTTAATTTTTATATATGTACACACAAAGAAGTATACAAAAGCAAATGAATGGGTATAAAAAACTCAAATTTTTGAGGGATGCAAAAGGGAGCCCCCCCCTCTCTCTCTCTCTCTCTCTCTCTCTCTCTCTCTCTCTACCTGCCAATATGACACACTTGCACACCAAGTAGTACAATTTTGAATTCCTCACACCTTTTGATGAAAATAGAAGTAAATAAATTGGAAATTGTTTCACACTTTATTGTCTTAATTAATTAATTAATGGAAGTATTAATGGAAGGAGAGGGTAAATATATGTATACTGAAATTTTAGTTGTATGAGTCTTTTGATCTTTTCACAAGTTAGTCCCTTAAAAAGGTTCATGCACATTTTCAACGCATTCCTAGATTCTTCGCATAATTTTATGATAATTAAACTTTAGTTAGTGCAATACTACGTTGCAGCTCTAGCATATAAAATACGAAATAGAAATTTAATGATAAGATACTTAGCAACCGATCATGTTTCATGTTTGTTTTCAATATATTACTTAGATTCAGTATAATTTTATGATAGTTAAACTTTAGTTAGTGCAATATTACGTAAATGGTAAGGTACTCAGAAATTGATCATGAAATAGAGTTAATCTCAGATTTCGGATTTAAAATATGTAGGCTATTATAGAGTTTTTGGCTTAGAAGGTCTATGGACAGTGCCAAAACAAAACGAAACAAAATATTTGTATTAACATTGGTTTACCTGACTGAAGAATGTCATCAAAATGTGGTGTTAAGGATTGAATTGCAAGTAATCTAAATTAAATATTTGTTCCTAATTTTTTAAGGGTTCTTTTATATGTTTTAGAGGAAAATACTTGGTCCCAGAAGGAGATAAAGACATTTTATATTTTAACTCGTGTGGATAGTTTTGCCCAGAAAGGTTTGATCTCTTACTCAATTCTGTCTTCCAAGTCTAGGTCAGTGAGCACTTAAATGCAAACGTGATAAACACCAAACAAATGAAAGGACGTAGCTGTTACGCGAACTAAAGATCTAAGTAATCAGGAATAAAATAAATGTGTAATGAAATAATTATATTATTATGTTCAAAACATGTTTAGTTTTTATATGTTATAAACAACTTAACAGGAAATTATTTTAGAGCTTCTTGATTCACATAATTACTACTGCACTATCCTTCTAACTACATATATATATTCAAATTTAATATATGATTTGATATGTCTGAATTCAACTAATGCATTTAAAATTGCATGAAAAAATTTAACTACTCCAGTTGAAAATATGCCTGTCATAATGAAGTGACAATACTAGTTAGGCCCAGCTGTAGCTTGTATTTCAAGCTTGATACGTATACACAGGTGATGCAACATGTGAAGTAATCAAAGCAGAAAAGTGAACCATGTAATTTCAACGGGAAATAATAGCGACTTGTGTAAATTGAGAGTTTAAAAACATAGATGATTTCTAATGAGGAGTTAAAAAGCTCAATTTGAATTCACCATACCAACCTATAACTGATGCAAAACAGGATCCATTCAACACGAAAACTCGAGGCTTGTTTACCACATAACCCACCTTTAACTACTAAAAATATCATATCCAAAGCAAAACGAGAACGAATAAGAAAAACTAAAGTTACAGGATGGTCTCAGTTACAAACAAGACATGGATTAAAGTAGGGAAAACTTCAAAAACCCCCCCTGTGGTTTCGTGCATTCTCACTTTGCTACCCTGTGGTTTAAAACGTATCAATTTGCCCCCCTGTGGTTTCGTTTTTATCTTTTTGTTATCAATTTTATTATTATTTTTTTTTAAAATCAGTGACAAAGTTAAAATTAAAGGATACTAAAGTGACTATTCGATAAATATAGATGGTTATCTGAAATTTTTTGTATATAATTTAACGAAATATTAACGAAAAAGCTTCCGAAAAGATAAAAATGAAACCACAGGGGGGTAAATTGATACGTTTTAAACCACAGGGTAGCAAAGTGAGAATGCACGAAACCACAGGGGGGGGGTTTTGAAGTTTTTCCATTGAAGTATGAGAAAGGAAAGGCAAAAAAGAATAGGGTACTAAATTCGTAAAGTCGGTTACGTGCAGTGGCAACGAAGCGGGATCGACACACCCTCCGGTTTTCTCTTCTCACGAATAATAGCTTCTTTAATCATGGGCACCTTCTGATGGATCTTTTTCCATATGTGGTTCACAGCTCCATCTGGAGGAATAGGCCCTACGCCGCCAGGCCTGCCGTTTTCGTACTCAAATACAGGCTGAACACGAGCCATGTTCGCACGAAGCTTGTCTTTCTGTTCTTTGGTGATACTCCTCAAGTAGTTCACCAGCCATTTTGGTTGCAGAGCATTGTTAACCGACACGAAAAGTGAGAACTCTGAGTAGTCTATGATTCCTTCGAAGGGGAGCTCAATGTTATCACTAACAACAACTGGAATACAGAGACTAAATATGGCATCGAAGAGGCGGCATGATGTGGGGGTGTCCCCCGCTGGATGCAAACAAAATTCGGTTGATCTCATGCCTTTAATTGACTGTTCACGGCCGGTAGCATTAGGAAAGCCTTCTTCTATTATGACGCCTGGCTCGTCAACCAGCAAATCCCATAGCTTTTCTCGCACCAATCCACCCTGCAACAAGAAAGGCTACAGTTAATAGGTTAGGGCAATCAAAAACTAACCTTGATTAAAAGGTGCGGCGCTGGTGGAGCTATAGAGACCTTCATTGCTTGTTAATGATTTGTTCAGCTTAGTAATACTAAAAAGGGATATTCAAGATAGTTAAGTTCCAAAGCTTGTGAATTCGACGATAATTTATGCCGAGTTGCTTATTTGCAAGCCGAGTTTTGAGAAACTAACTGGACACAGACTTTGAAAAAGTGCAATATTAAAGCAAACTTCACAACTTCAAAAAAGAATTCTCTCTGATGATTAAGATTTCATTCCATACTTCCATAATCATTAGATCTTTAAATGGTTTGCATTTTCCTTTGGCAGTTAATATATATGAGACTGTTTTCACGCTTCAACGAAGTTTTGGAAGACTTCTTCAAGGCTGCATAAGCCTAAAGTGCATGCAGTAACAGATAACTATTCCTAAAACTGCGTCAAGTTTTACGGCAAGATCCACGATTGCCTCCTCCTCTTTAGTAAGATATTTGTGACAGACCAAATTTTAAGCCAAATTTCGGGGCAAAAATCAACTGTAAAATCCCTGAAATCATTCTACAGTGGAATCTCGAATTTACTTTAAGTTGCACTTTGACCAATTCCACACAATTATGAAAAGTCTTGGAAGCTAATGATGATAAATTCATTGAATTTCAGGATCTTCATGTGAATGAAAAAGTTTAAGTAAACTCGATGTATCATTCAATTGATCTTATGCCTGATATTTCAGGGCATTAAGGAATTCTGAAATCATATCTCCAGCTAATAGCACAATTGATAGAGAGAATCCCCTCCCTCATGTGGTTTCTTTTTATGCCACAGTGCTTGCGATACCTTGGGAGTTACGGCCCATAGTGAGCCATCAAATGGAGCAAGTAGTGCTCAAGTCCTAGGCATGCACTTCACTTATAACAGGCATTCATTGGTTAAGGATACTTGGATCTCCAAATATAAGAATCATAGGAATTATATATTTCCCAATTTTTGAGAAATGAGAATTTGATGGTCACATGCAAGTGAAGTACCGTTATTGACATGATATGATTATAATCAAAGTATTAAATTTTTCTTAGTTGCAATGAAATATATTGTCATAAGGTCATAGGATCACCGAAGTTTATAGGAGTTAAAACATAGGAGTAATTTTTGTTTTTCTTCAGAAACAAACATACCCGATGCCTATGCTTAGCTCCTTTAAAGTAGAGAAGAATATGACGAGGCCGATCCTCCGAGAGGGGTAATCTAGGTAGCAAATGGGTGTAAGGTACTATCACATCCTTGATCAATGACACCTGAGTGTGCTGTATCATACTTGAAGAGTTATGATTAGCTGCTTTTGAATCGAGTTTGTACCACCCGCCAAAATCAACCACTAGAAGAATAGCTGGAGCAATCTCTTTTCTAACGTGCCACATAGCGACCGGGTCTGTCAAAGAATGCTTCAAGGTTTAACACAACCTGACCACCCAAAAGCTGACCCATAAGGAGCAAAACACAGCAGCAATTTCAGAAAGACAAGAAAATATATCCATTTATACAAGTCTCGAGTACAAATTTTTTTGCATATTGTTTTTCTAATAAACAAACTCCTACGATAGCATCAATACCTAAGTTAGAGAAAGTTGAGTGAAGCGGAGAAAAAAAAAAAGAAGATTATAACTTTTCTATCCTTGGTAAATAAGCTTGGCGGGGAAAGGAGGCTAGAAATAAAGTGGAAGAAGTTATACACTAGACAATTGAGTATTAGGGTCAAGTTACAGGGCATCGCACCGGATTTTGCAAACAAGCAAGATACTGGACTACCGATCTTTACACAATGAGACCCAGATAGAAAATTTTAATACCACAAACAAGAAATCATGCAGTAACGACAAGGGCTTAGCCTTTTCATTTAATCTTAATTGTTCTTAGATGTTCTCGAAGGCAATACTTACTGGCTCTAGTTGCTATTAGCGATATTATGAATTCCATATCAAAATGTCCATCTACAACCACGAAATTAGTAAAAGAGTTGGATTTGTGACTACTTCAACACTAGTTGTTGTCTCACAAAGAGAGAAGGAAAACTAATAAATTTCAGAAGTAACTGGACAATCAGTAAGACTAAACTCACTATAAATATTTAGACATATATAAAGGAAGCAAAGTGATCCTAAAGCTCTTTCAGAAATGTGGACAAGAGTTGTAATTGGTGTAGAAAAAGTAAAATGCCGAGCGATCAAATTATAAAAGCAATGGACAAATTAACTTTACAGACAAAATAAAATACCACCCTCATCACTTATAAATGCACCAACAAATATTGTTGCTAAAACATCATCCAAATTAGCACTTATCATAAATTTGTTGTCGACCAAATAAGGTAAAATAGAACATTACTTGATAAGAGCAAACATTAAAAAGAACCACTAGATGAGTTTTTGAACCCACTTGTTATGGCATAACTCTAAAGAGATATATCCACAACATGTTGATAACTTTAGCAAGGTAATGATCCTACTAAGTTCGTTGAGATCATCAATGATTAGCTCTAAGAGACCAACAATGGAGTATTCCACATGCCCAACGAAATGCAAAATCTAGATTTATCGAAGAAGAAGGGAATTACCGGTCAATACGAAAACATGATCCCGGCCACCGGATCTCCTCCACGCATCAGAGCCGGTGATCCGATCGACCACCTCCCTCTGCCTCCTATAATCCCCATTCCCCTCCTCCCTCCCGAATCCCCCCTTCCTCCCCCACCCGAGCTCCATCTCGGCGCTCAGCGTCGCGAAGAACGGCACGAACACCACGTCCGCCTCCGCCGCATCATACACCCTCTCCGCCACCGACGCCGCCGCCGCGCCCCGCGACCCCCGTGGCGTCTCGAGATCGCCCAAGAGCCAATACTCGGCGCTGTACTGCTTAATCAGCGGGTTCTCCGGGTACGGCGGCGGCAGCGGCGCGCCGCGGCGGCGCATGGTGGAGGAGCGGAGGTCGGCGTCGGGGTTGGCGCCGATGCGGGAGTCGGGGGCGGAGAGGGACCAGAAGAGGTCGAGGAGGCCGTAGTTGAAGGAGCGGGGGAGATCAGCGACGAAGACCTTGAGGCGGGGGTGGGATCGGGGGGTAGGGTTAGGGTTTGGGGAGAAGGTGGGGAGGAGGATGTAGGGTTCGGATCGGGAGGAGATGAGGAGGAGGAGGACGACGACGAGGGGTAGGGCGAAGAGGCCGAGGAAGAGGAAACGGGAGGAGCTCCGCATGGCTTCGTCCCGAGTACAGCTAGATCGGAGTGTGAAATACTGAAAGGGTAAACTTCAAAATACCACCCTATGATTTAAAGTGCATCAATTTAGTACAGTATAGTTTCTTTTTTCTTTTTTTTTTTAAATCAACTTTTTTTTGTTAATATTTTGTTATATTATATACAAAAAGTGTATCTTTTAGTTTTAAATTTATTATAGATTTAACAAAAAAAATTAGTCGAGGATATAATAAAAAATAAAAATAAAAATAAAACCGCGAGATACTAAATTATACACTTTAAATTATAGGGTACTGAATAAAAAAGTACAAAACTATTGGAATGGTATTTGAAGTTTTCTCATACTTAAAGTAAAACCTCAGTACCAATTTGGTTCGGGATAACAAAAATTATAATAAATTTTTTATCTCTAAAATAATTTATTATTTTAGAATGGCCAATTTGTATAAAAAATGCACCGGTGTTGGGTTTTTACAAAAATAAACCGCCTTTTTGGATGAAAAAAAATGCTACTTGTATACCCCTATTTGGGGTGTATATCTTACATCCCAAACAATGATGGTTTAGAATAAATCAACTTTTAAGTTGGTTTTATTCTCATGCTATTTTTTTCATTCTATACTGACTCGTACTCATTTCCCTCAAGCGCGTTGTCACGACCTTAGCGTTTTTGTTCGCAAAGCCCGTGCGGCGCCCGTCTTCCTGCTCAAAGATGGGCAAGCCTATCTACTTATTGTTAGCTTGGTCCTCCGTGCCCTACGACTGAGTATACAAAAAAGAGAGAAGAGAGAGAGAGAGGCAAATGTTCCCAAAAAACTAAATACTCCATTACTTAGAAAAATAGGATTACAATGCAGACCTTTGTGTCTCTACCTTCTCTTCTTTACTTTGGCCATAGCGATCCTCACAATTTATAGGCTCCTAAATACATTGAATCTAGCCTACGCTAACTCACACTAAGCATACATTAAAGCACACATTAACTCACCCACATTCACATAGTAATGAGCCGTCATGAATGCCTCATAAATGCAAGGTGATCCCAAGAGTTACCCATATCCATTGGGTTTCCGCTAGCGGTTATGGAGGCATTAATTGTAGCAGCTACATGCCCCTTCATCTCCCATGAAATGCTGCTGGGTTTGGTGCCCGTTTGGTTGCCCACTTAGCGAAGTTGGGCCAGAGACTTGGCTGCACTGAAAAATCGCTAAGTCCTTAACATTCTCCCCCACCTAACTCGCAGACACCCTCGTTGCTCACCGAGTTGCTTCCGATCCACGTAGCCTTCCATGCAGTCCTCTATGCCTTCGTGCCAGGACGGCCCCGAGCCTTGCTACCGCAGTCCGCCGTCACTTCCGCATCAACTCCCAGTGCCTCGCCCTCTGAGTGTGAACACCAGCTAGCTCGCCGCGCGAAAAATTTTTCTATTGAGCCCAAACTATCGAGTGTGCCTGTCCTTCGCGACACGCACGCACACGCCGCCAAGTTGTGGGATGCTCTCTGGTCCTCTTGGGCTCATTCTTGGCTTTGTGCTTGATAGAGCGACACTCCCCTTGCTTGGGTAGTTGCTCTAGCATCAATTGAGACTTGACAGTCTCGCCTTCGCTCGGGTCCTCCTCCTCGAGGCCCCCAACTCTCCTGCACTTCACCTCTTCACAAAAGTACAGGATTGTAAGGGTCTGATCCTTCGTCGATGAGGCTGAACTCTAGTTGCACCTCTTTGCATCCCCTATATGACGGTACTCTCCCCCACTTTTGACCTCGCTTGCCCTAGGTGGTTTGCAACGATCACTCTCGATCCGCTCGAGTAGTACCTCCCTCGTCTTGATCTTAAGGTCCTTGACCTCCTTGACATGAGCACCGATGTCCTGAAGCAGCACATCTCGCGCACCCTGCTCGTCGTTACAACGGGCAAGATTTTTCTTGAATTGCTCCAGACGATGGCGGAATGTTGTCATGGCTGCAATAATATCCTTTTCCATCAAATGAAGTCCCTCATCCAACAAACTCACAGTTTGCAGAAACGCAGAGGACTGCTCCTCTATTCTTGTCACAACATCCTCTTGCAACCCTACATGGCACTTCAAGGATATGGACTCCTTCGCCAGTGCCTGTGGCTCCTTGCTTTTTTCCCGCTTGATCTGCTTTAGAGGCTCAGCAGTTACGTCGACGACAGTAGCATCTGATGATGACATGGTTTCTCCTCGAATCGACTCTGATACCAACTGTCACGGCCTTAGCGTTTTTGTTCGTAAAGCCCATACGACACCCACATTCCTGCTTAAAGATGGGTAAGCCTAGCTCCTTGTTGCTAGCCTGGACCTCCAAGCTCTATGACTGAGTATGCAAAAAGGAGAGGAGAGAGAGGCAGAGGTTCTAAAAAACTAAGTACTCCACTACTTAGAAAAATAGGATTACAATACAGAACTCCTCTTATGTCTCTACCTTCTTTTTTTTACTTTGGTCATAGCCATCTCCACAATTTATAGGCTCCTAGATACATTAAATCTAGCCTACACTAACTCACCACTAAGCACACATTAAAGTACACATTAACTCATCCACATTCACATAGTAATGAGCCGTCATGAATGCCTCATGAATGCAAGGTGATCCCAAGACTTACCCATGTCCCTTGGATTTTCGCTGGCAGTTATGGAGGCATTAATTATAGCAGTTACATACTCCTTCATCTCCAATGAAAGACTGTTGGTTTTGGTGCCCGTTTGGCTGCCCACTTAGCGAAGTTAGGCCAGGGACTTGGCCGCACTGAAAAATCGCTAAGTCCTTGACAGCGTGCTCTCTCTTTCTTTCTTTCTTTCTAAGAATCCGTTGTCGTCTTCTCCCACAATCTTACCTTCTCAAAGCTCTCTCTCGCTCTCTTCTCGTCGAAGTCTCTCGCTTGGCTCGTCTATCTCTATCGACAGGAGCTCGTCTCTCATCGCTTTTCTCTTGCTTGTAGAACGCTCCATGTCGTCATATTCTCTCCTACCTTCTCAGAGCTCTCTCTCGCTCCCTTCTCGTCGAACTCTCTCGCTTGTAGCTCATCCATTTCCGACGAGAACTCTCTCGCTTGTAGCTCATCCATTTCCATCAGCAGGAGTTCACTTCTCGTCGCTCTCTTTCGCTTGTAGGACGCTTCGGTACCCTGCCTATCGCAAGATCTCGCCACTCACTCATCCACTCGTAGGCATCCGAAATTGGAGGCGATTTTCGACCTCTCGGCCAAAACCCTCTCATAGGGGAGGCAGCAATCATGAGCGGTGTACGTGCGAATGGGAGATAAGTGTCCCAATCAGAGATAACGGAGGAGAACGTACATACGGAGGCTAAGAATCCCAGCCAGAAATGGGGAAGGAGAAGCACCTCATCACAATGACCGCACCGCAAGACGAGTTCTACAAAGGATGGAGGAAGAGAGAGAAAGTGAAATAGAGGAAAAGAGAGACAGAGAGAATGGAGAAAGACAGAGAAAGTGAAATAGAGGAAAAGAGAGACAGAGAGAAGGAAAAAGATCACAAGGCAAAAAGAGAGAAAAAAAAAACAAAAAAGAAAGAGAGAGAGAGGGGTGACGTTAAGCATTTTTTAGATCACAATGGTATAAGATGACCCCATGCTCCTAGTGCTCCTGTAGCACTACTTCGAAGGCACTATAGGTTCATAATTTTGATCTCCAACCTCTTTCTTCGTTGCAATTAATCCCTAATATTTAATTTTTATTTCAATTATATTCTAAAAAAATTGCCGCATGATAATAATTAGTGTTAACATGGTGTTGACACGACAAAAATTGGTTAATACTACGTGCCAAAAAGTGGTTAATACTAATATGATCAGTTCCTTTCAAATTAATAGCATTTTTTATGGCGGAACTTAATTGAATAATAAACTAAAATTAGAAATTTGATAGCACAAATAAAAAAAGTTTGGAGACGTAAATAAAAAATTGGAAAAAGTTGGGCACCAATGGTGCAATTAACCCCACCTAAATGCACCAATAAGAAATTATTGCTTGCACCAGGTGTATCCATAAGCCTCATACACCATATCCAATTTTTAACCAACAATGCCTTAAAATTAAAATCAATTCAATAGATACCATCTACACCATCTAAAGAGCACAATATTAAAAATCACATAGTTCAAAAAATTGTATGATAATGAAAACCACATGGTAAATTGGTAAGTGTAATATATCAGTCTATTGTACGATAAAGAGGAAGAAAGAGACAAAAAAAAAAGAAAAAGAAAAAACATTACAACACAAAATTTCTATTTTGGTGGTGAAATGCATCTATGTTTGTTGTCTCAAACAGTATGTAATCCTCCATAACTCTACATCTTTTCCCCTTTCATACTCTTTTACATACTGCGGGATCTCACTGATATCAATCTGCTCGCCTTTAAAACATGGCGGCAATTTATCGTTTTGCCTTCCACAATCTGCCAAAAAATCAATAGGAAAAGAAAAAGGAAAAGTGTGAGATACACTAACAACTATAACATTGCTAAAGTCAAATTTTAAAATATATAAGACTATACCCTCATCATTGTTCAAAAAGCTTCGAAAATGTTCATAACCATTCGCCACAACATCGAGTTCTTCCATACTAAAGTTGTACCGCTTTTCCAAGGCCAAGTATAAAACCTATAACCAAAATTAAACAAGCACATTCGAATTCAGTTTAATGGAGACAGTTTGTATTAATTTGTTTATTTTGTTTCAATAATAATCAAATTGCGAGACTACCTTTTCGGAGCCATGTGACATTAGCTTCTCCAGAGTGCCAAAGAACAAGTCAGTAAGGTTGTCGCTGTAAATTACATCAGCAGCTAAAAGCACTACTGCTCTCTCAGCTTCCTCAATCTCTGCAGAGGTCCACGAGTACCTCGACCTAGGTTTTATATTGTTCCGAAACCAACTTAAGCACAATTGAACAGGCTCTATTTGTCCGAAGAATATAGAGAAAAGGAAATAGCGATATCTGTAATGTCTGCATGGCACTTTGTAGCCAGCCTAGAATTTTTGGAGCTAAACACAGTCAATATTTTCTGGCAGAATATATGAATATCCCACCTAACTGATTGTTATGTCCGCATGGCACTTTGCAATTTGCCCGCTAATAATATCAAAAGTTTATGTTTTGATTTTCCCTTCTTTTGATCTTCCTAGTCCTACTTTAGAGTGTAATTTCCGCAACTGTGCAACAACAATAGATCCCTATGAATCCACATCTTTGCTACAGGATTGGGCGAGTATATTTCTTTTAGAACTCGACATTGCGGTAGTGATTACTTGCTAAAAGATTCTGAAACATTGCCGATCAGTACAATGTTTTCTGTGCAAAACTGCAAACTACTATCAGCTTCTAGTACCTTCTCCTTTAAGGGAACATAATTATCTATTCCCTACCGCTATCTAGATTCAAGAATCTACAGTTTATATCTATTCTAGTATTCCCAAATCATATATAGACTTGAACAAAATTCATGGGATAATTTATTTTATCATTCCTACTATATACGTTTTGAGGCAGTAAATTTGAACATAATCAAGACGGCGTAGCCTGGTCATGATATACTGCCTTTGCCCAAGTGCCTAGTCGCTTGTGTGGGTGAATGTCAGGAGTTAGAGCTACCAACTGAAGCATTCCTAGCTAGGTCATACTACTGAAATGGCTAAAGAAAGTTTTCTTCTATAGAAATCACCTTGGTTGGGATAGGAGATCAAATTTTCCAATCAGCGGAGGCCAAGACTCTCTCCAATCGAGCTCGCGTACGTGAACTTCAGTTTCATCAAACTTCAGCCAGCTAGAATTAAGATGAACGTTAGTTGCACAGTTATCTAAGATCTCGGTGCCTATATCTGCCAATTATAAGAGGAAAGGCAAAAAAAAAAAAAACAAAACAAAACAAAACAAAACAAAAAAGAAGTTAGTGGGAGTGAAATTTATAACACTTGAGTCTTAAAGGACAAAACAAACACTTGTGTGTCTTAAAGGACAAAACACTGTTTCTTTAGAGAACATAGCCTTCCAAAGCTTGTTATATATAACATCTGCTCAGAAATTCAAACCTAAAGATTAGAGTTTGTTTAACAAAACCATCCCATATATAAAGACTTTGTCCGTAACTCCATATTCAATCACCCATAGCCTCAACAACTTTCTTTTCATCTCTTCCTTTCGGACCAATGACATATATGTTGGTTCAGAAGGTCTAGGGCTCTAGGCTATATCTACTGTTTCTCATTTTACTCATAGCATTTGTTTAGAAACGTCAGGTCAAGAAGTTCTCTTGCTGAACTAATTTTTCATCTTAAATGTACAATATCAGGGCCTGTTTAGCGCCACTTCTGTTTCTACTTTCAGCAAAAGCAGGCTCTAGTAGTGCTTGGCAAAGAAACCCAAAAAGTCTGCTACTTCTGCTGCAACGGGTAGTAGAAATAAGATTCTAAGCCTTAATAGAGAAACCTTATTTTGGTGCTTCTAATTCCGCCACAGACAAAAGGTGTTGAGGGTATATTATCATAGTTCTTCTCCAAATAACATTACTTCATCAACCAGCTAACATTACTTCATCAACCAGCACTACACCGTACAGTAGGATCAAACAGGTTACGCTCATGTAAATAATGCATGTAATAGCACAAAATAGTTAAATATTGTTATTTTTCAAAGAATTTTACTTCTTGAAAAGAATTATAAGTAAGTTTCAAGCAACCGGTTAGTCAAAAGTTTCAGAAGTATACTTTTCCCTGTTCCCTTTGACAAATCAACCACTTTTTGAAAGTCTCACTTTAGCACTTCTGGAAAGTGCAACTTTCAGGCAACAAAACAAGACCTTTAGCTCTATTCAATATGAAAAGCAGTTTATTTTGTACAAAGAACTGCAAAATGCCAGCTATTCTAAAATTATTAGCGAAAATAATGCATTAGAGAAGAAAAACCGAGAAAGACGTACAGTTCAAAGTTCAAACATATTAGATAGGAAAAGTAAGGAGAACCTGTAATAAGTTCAAACATATTAAATAGGAAAAGTAAGGAGAACCTGTAATAAGTTCAAACATATTAAATAGGAAAAGTAAGGAGAACCTGTAATAAAGACTGACCCAGCAACCCGTGCAAGTGCTATACCAACCAAACCTGTTAAATATTGTAAAATAAGAAGAGCAATAGGCACTTATGGGACTCGTATTGCCTTCTAAATACGCGGCTATAAACCAACCAAAGCTAAACAATGACTAAAAAGGCACGCATAACGCAAAGTGCTCGGACACATGATGAATGACGAGGCCTCAAAACATACATTTTACGTATGATAACCAATTTTCTCATGGAACTACTATATACTAAACAAAGTAAGGTATGCAAGGTTTTGAAATGGGTAGCCAGTATCCTAATATCTTTTTATGCATTTACGCCAAATTTAGGATTGTGTTTCCAAAAACATCTGCTTTTATGCTTTGCAAGGTTCAAAAAAAGAAACAAAAACAAAAGCGCTTCCAATCTTTCCTCCTCCATTTCTAGGCCTTAGTAGTTTGTTGGTTATTATACAACAATATATCACTACACATCAGCAAATTCCCTCAAGTAAGGCTAGTACATTTTCAAAAAAGAATCTGCATCTTAATACTTTCTTCTTGAAATTGATGCTGAACCATTTGAATTGATGATTTTTATATACTTAAATATGACCTACGGTATTTGAAGTCTGCAGATAGTGCAAGCAAAAATATTGATGATCCGTATACGTAAATATGACCTAAGGTATTTGAAGTCTCTAGATACTGAATATAATTATTTTTGATAAATTGACAATTAGGGCCATCCATCCAGATCTACTTAGTTAAAATATTTTCTAAACAAAAGTTCAGCTAATTTATATTATTCTAAATAAGTGAACAAACTCCTTATATCCAATGTTAAGATTGTCAACTTTGAGACCGCTTGATCATTATGTAGTAGGTTTACAAAATCAATTAAATATTCTCAATTACATATGACAATATGGATCTTCAATTCAAATGTTTTAACATTGATTTTGAGAAGGAACAAGGCTCAAAAACTCGTGAAAGCATTCTAACGTGACTCAATTTCCTGTTCAAATTTAAATTTCACATGATATTTGAAGAATAATAAGAATAGTCCATCTCCATTGATGTTATGATGTAGATAACCAAGCACAATGTGTATGCCTTCCATTTAAAACTTTTTCAAGATGTTTAATTGTTACATGCTTCTTTATGCAAAACGTGTTCATCAGCATGTACAGCCTCACCATTTGCCCAATACAGTTTTTGAGAAACCTCCACGAGAACTAGTTTCAAATGAGCCTAATGAAAATCAAAGGTAAATGAATACACTTCATCACATTCTCATCTTAGCAGCTAATTAATAGAAATTACTCAAATGGTCACCTGTTCCAGCACCAAGCTCTATTGCTGTGATACCATTGAAGTCACATGAGGTAAAACTTCTATGCAAGACATAATCGGTAAGTACCAATGATGCTCTCCACACCTGAGATATTAAAATGTAAACATGATACACATCAAAGAAAGCATTAACGAAAGCAAAACGATACACCACCTGCAGTCCGACATTCCGAAGTGATGAAGTGATATTGTGCTTGATGGCCATTACATAGGTCAAACATTTCTCTGTAGCCAGAAAGAGAAATATTAATCCAGAATATTTAGCACATCGAGAATGAAACAAAACCAGTTGATTTGCCTTCAGTTCGGAGATGTCAATCTTGATAAGTGATATAAATTAAGAACGGATTTCACGTTGCTGAACTAAGATTTAAAGAATAAGCAACGATCATGCATATGATTATGAAAATCATCGAGTTTCAAGTTTCAAGTTTCAGGCTTTCAGCAATACAAAATAAGCACCAGTTAAGCAAAACATTGAACAATTCTATGTATGCTAGTTAATTTGTGTGTACCGGGGTTCAGCTCCAGTGAGTACTCACGCAGAGGAAGAATAGTTAATGATTTTAGTGCAGAGATATTATGTGAAAGAAGAACAAAAAAAATGCATTAGTTTACTGCAACAAACAAATATGACGCACTAGATACAGTTTCGGAGAAACAATTCAAAAGTGAAGTAGGAGAAAAATGAAAGCGAAGTTATAGTTCCACATAGAGTGAGTATACAAATTTTTTAGATTACATGATATGTACTTCCAAGTTAAGAAAAGCTGCAAACAACTTAGGAAAAGCAGTATAATCTCACAGCACTGCACATCAATAGAAGATGGAAATCTGGGAAATTTGACCGCATAAGAGAAGTATCAATATGGAATTGAGAAATCAGAATGTCAACAACATAAGTACGAGATGAATCACAAAATGCAGAATAGTCAGTTCCAGCTAAACTTACTAGTTTTGTTTCTTCGTCGGCTTACAACAAGATCACCATCGTTATCCACAGTTAGAATGTCGGATGAAGGATCTTTATCACAGTGGTCGCTACACTCAACATTACCATGTACAGCTGAAAATCATAATCATGTCCCATCAACATTTATGCTACATCTGGTTATTGAGTGAAAAGTCAAAGATGAATTTAAAACTAACCAGAATTATTCTTTTCTGCGAGGATTGAACATTCAGCATTATCATCCAAACTAAGCTTCTGATTACTCCTCCCATCCACGACATCTGATTTGACGAGCTCAGATAAGTTACGTCCATATACGAATCACTAGTGAAGGACCCGCGCGTTGCGGACGTCCATATACAAAAAAAAAAAAAGATAAAAAAATAAAAAAATCAATTGATTTACGCAGTACGGGCATTATAGATTAAGATTACAAACAGATATACAGTTTCCCGAATACCAGCTTGAGCACAAGAAAGCTAGCAAAGAACTCAAGTCTCACATTAAACAAGTTGACTCAGAAATTCTAATCAATTAGCTAAATAAAGAACAAAACAGCAATCACATTATTTATAATAACTCCCTATCCCTTGATTGAACTAATCTACTAAATTATGCCAGCTTCATGAAGACTAACGAAATTTTAGCCAAGTTTCACTCTTCGTTCTTTAACTTTTAAGTGGGCATTTGATATCAGATTTTAGAAATATTTTACTTTGGCCCTCGTCAACATTTAAAAAAAAGATAATTATGCTGGTGCATGAATACATCCATGCACCAAGCATCCATCAGCCCTCAATCCCACTATATATTTGAGCCCATACCATTATTAAGTTGCAGCCATTTCCTCTACTTAGAAATCGGATAATTAGACTACAAGTATGAGAGAGAAGGAACGCCGAAGATGCGTGGTGTTCGGATCTGCAGATGCACTAAGTAAAAGCTTTTTTTTTTTTTCTTATGTCCAATTTAAATCCCTCAAACTTTTACCAAGTTTCACTTCGACATCTGAACCTTTTTCAAGCTCAACATTTGAGTCACTAAATTTTTGAAATTTGAAAATCCATCGTCATGCATTTTTTAAAGTAAATTGCACGTTTGGTCCTCAAACTATGAGGGTGATACTTTGGTCCTCAAACTTTAATTAGTTGAAATTTCTGGCTCAAAGTTTCAAAATTATTACAATCAAGTCCCATAGCCTAATTTAGTTAATTAAATATTGCTCTAACGCTAATATATAAATAATATAGTAGTGTTGCGATTGATGATGCACCAATAATTAATATGCCACATCACTTTTACATCAGCGATGCATCAATATTTAGTCAACTAAATTAGTTTAGTCGTGGGATTTGATTGCAACAATTTTGAATGTTTTGAGCTAGAAATTATGACAAATTAAATTTTAAGAACTAACAAGTTATATGCCTTACAGTTTGTGGACCAAACGCGCAATTTACCCCATCTTTTATATGCATCGACAGACATCTCATCTCATATTCCGATCCTTAAGTATGAAATAAAGTGAGAAAATTTCAGAAGTTCAGGTGCACTTTGAGGACCAAAGTGAAATTTGACTAGAAATCCAGGGACTAAAATTTACCTATCATGACATGTACCTTTCGGGCCATTTTTTTAACTTAAAAGCGAATAAAAACCATGGTTTCCAGCAATTGAACCAAAACACCAGATACGTGTATGATGATATGCCTCTGAGAACCATCGGAAAAAATAAAACAACACGTAAAAATGTATCGAGACCCCTCAACTATAGGATTTTAGTTAGCAAAAAATTGGAGATTTCATCAAATTTAATGGCTTAAATTACTATTTTAGTAATCACATACCAAAGAAATTAACCGTTCATAACTGATAGAGCCATTAAATTAGGTTAAAAAAAAAAAACTTAATTAAGCATAACTATTCAATTCAAAAATATCTGAAGTTCAAGTTGAGGATTACGGGGTTTCTAAATAATTTTACCAAAACCAAAAAAAAAAGAAAAAAAAAATCACCTATGGATGGAACGGAGAAGGTGAAGTGGGTGGTGCAGGGTCCGGTGGATCGCGGTGGGCATCCCAAATGGACCTCGCTCATCACCTGCTCTTCTCCTTCTTCTTCTTCTTCTTCTTCTTCTTCTTCCATGGAGGAAGAAGCGCTTTTGGAGAAAGCAGATAAATTTCTCAGATTAGGGCTCGAATTCGACCAGCAAAGAAGCAGGTGAATGGGCCGGAGCCCAAAATGGCTCGACCCTTTTTGGGTCTTGTTCCCGACAAATATGGTCCGGACTACGAATTATTTTGATTCAGCTATTCCACCTCTCAAAATTTTAATCTTACTATCCAAATTTTTAGTTTATTTGATTTGAATCAGTTAATGGCACTTAGATTTTAAATTTTTAAATAATTTTTTATTTTAATAAATTTATAGTTGCGAGAATTGAATGAAATTTAGTAACTAGTCCTATAGAGATAAACAACTGTATTTAAATTCTAAAGTCAAAATATCATAGACTAACTCAAATCAAACAAAATTGAAAGGTTTGATAGTAAATTCAAAATTTTGTAAGACTGGGTTGTCGAATCAAAACAACTCATAGTTTCTAAGTTCTATATGTTTTTACTTTTTTAGAGCAATAATACTGATACACCCCAAAATAGAGGTGTGCATCTTATATTCACTCCATCCAATAACCATTAATTATGTACTTGTGATATCAACATTTTTTTATATTAATAATCATTTAGGTCTTTGTGAATTCTAGGATGGATGGTGTAAGATTTACTATCCTTTTTAGGATGTAAATTTCTCTTTTTATTAAGCGATAATTACCTATATACCTCTCAAAACTTTAAAAATATCTCATTTATTTCTACTTTTCTTTTCTTTCCAATATACCCCTCATATTTTTCTCCGTTATTCCAAAATACCCCTACAGTTATCATTTGTTAAGTTAATCTGGGTTAAACGTGAGTTAAATATCTACTAGAGTTAAAAAAAAAAAAAAAAATCAAAACACCTTTTTTACCCTTAACTTAAGGACCAATAAGAAATGTTGGTAATGATAGAAGGGTATATTTGAAAAGACCAAAAATCAAAATACTTTTTGTATCCCTAACTTAAGGACAAATAAGAAAAGTCAGCAATGGTGGAAGGGTATATTAAAAAGGGCAAAATAGTAATTTCATACAGAAAACAGCTATTGCTAACAGTTTATTAATAGAATTTAACTCTAGGGATATATTTGAAATAGGTTGGAACGTAAAAAGGGTATTTTCAATATTAGCCTTTTAAGAGGGGTAAATCAGAAAGACAAAAACTTTTTAGGGGTATATAAGTAATTGCCCCTTTCATTAAGGTTAAAATGTATTGGCACTCTCTAAACTTTAACCTATTTTGAAATGATCCCATGAACATATTTTCTTTTATGAGCAATACTATTAGTACACTCTGAAATACGGGTGTAAATCTTACACCTATTCCATCCAAAAACCTATAGTTCTCTATTTATCACATAAACCTTTTTTATTTTTACTAAAAATTATTTGAATTTTTGTCAACCCTATAATTAAGAGTATAAAATCTACACCCTTTTTTGACGTGTACAAGTAAAAGAGAAATTCTACTTATATACCCCAAAAGGGGTGTAACTCTTACATCCCATGTCTTAGAGTTCACAAAAATTCAAATAGTTCTTAGTAAAAATTTTAAAAAAAAATTAATGTGACGAGTAAAAAAGTAATAACTATTGGATATAGTGGGTATAAGATGTACACCTACTTGGGGGTGTACCAGTAGCATTGCTCTTTTTATTTGATTTACACCCACTCTACTTATTAATTAGTTAATTTGACTCCTTCGGTTTGTAATTTTGCAGATTTTGTTACAATCAAAATGCGCGCCCATGAGAGGTGCAGGTGATTGAGAATTATTTTAGTCAAAAAGAAGATTGTGTGCATCTCTTGTGGGCGTTTGATTCTAACAAAATTTTCAAAATTACTAATGGACAGAGCTAAATAAAATGATTAGTAAGTAAAATGGATGTAAATCAAATAAAAAAAGGTTCATGACGTCAATTTCAGAATTGGTTAAATTTCAGGGGTGTCGATACATTCTAACTTTTTGTTCTATGGGAGTCTAGTTAGAATAGTTTAAGAACCACAATGGTCTCCGTATTTTCAAATTATTTTTAATGATGGAATATCTAAATCGGCAATCGATTTTGTTAGATATTATTTATATTATTGAAAGTATTTTAACACTACATTTTATAATTTTTGTGCCGTATTTGCCTAGTTATCAAAAAATTTCAAAATTGTGAATTTTAATGACCTATATTATACATTTCTAAGTTTAAAGGTTGGAATAATACTATGTAGACCGAGAATATGGTCAGTATCTCTGATAAAATTTTTATTTTCAAACATTCATTTCGGGACAATTATTTCATTAGAATTAAATTCTACAGTGACTTATAACTAACCCAAATTAGGTTCTGAGTCAACTCGGTCTACATAGTATTATTATCTTGATATGGGAAACAAAGTTAAGATCGTTTAGAAATGGTCGATTGATGTGTTGAATTAATTAAGTTTTACATGAACTTATAACTTAGCCAAATTAGGTTCTGAGTCAACTCGGTCTATACATGGCATTATTTTGATATGAAAATCAAATTTAAGACCTTTTGAAATCAATCGATCAGTGGGTTGAATTAAGTTTTACAGTAACTTATAACTTATCCAAATTTGGTTAGGACTCAACTAGGTTTGCATAGAATTATATTAATGTGGGAATTAAATTCAAAACCTTTCGAAACGGAAGAGACTTGCGACTAGATTGGATCTTATGTTAATTATCCAAAAAATTTAGTTTAGCACTAAAATAATTTGGAATTAGTCTTAACAATTATTTGGTGCTAAATTAATCCTAAAACTATTTTTTTTTACGTGTTTCCCATATATTTACATGGGCATTACTTGCTTTGGTGTTGCTTGTTCTATAACCCAGAATCGAAAAATACTAAAATAAACAAATATTAAAAAAATATTGGAGGAAAAAAAATACTAAATTAATATTTTATTAATAAAATACTATAATACATCTCGGCCACTAGGTAACCCCACTTCATTAAAGCTTTTCAACAATGCCATGCCCACGTGGCACCTATTGTTGTTCTACTAGCTACGTATGGAAATGCAAGCGGGGCGGATCTGAGTGCAAAAGGAATCCTGTATCTAGTTGTGTTTCTGATTGGATCAGGGCTGATTCAAGAAGAATTAATTTTAATTCTATTTTTAGTCCCCACTTTTTATTCTATTTGGAGTGGATCAGGACGGAAGCATGTCTTTGACCTTTTTAAGCAAATAGAGTTAATAAAAAGAAGAAAAGGTTTTCTCACCTTTCGCTTTATTTACTTCACGAATCGGCCAGATTCGAAATGTGTTATATTTTTCTATAATTGTATTCCCACTCACTATTCTGTTCGAGACAGATCGGTTAGTGGCTCCACCAACCGGAATCCATTTGCATCCCTAGCAACATAGACTTTAACGGTTTAACTAGTAAAATCATCTAATCTAAATTATGAATAAATTCTATTTGTAATAAGCTTTTGAGTTAAACTCTAATTAAGTTTGGATTGTGATTTTCAGCCGACCAAACAATGAAATCATCACAACTATTTATACAAACAATAAAATCATTAGAACTATTTTCTAATAAATAATTGACTCCTATTATTTACCTTGTTGTATTCTATATACTTTTTGTGGCTTTAAAAGCTAAATGGTCAAACCAATTTTAATGCCAAGCCACTAAGGTTGCTAAAACAAAAAATAATAATAACCTCCACATGTTTCACATCATCCACAAACTCTTCTCTTTGGTTCAAAGCCCACAACCCATTAATGTGAACAATAATAATAATGATAATGATGATGTACCACACCACTTCATTCAATTTTTCAAACTGTGGGCACTCCTAGAAGGTGAAGTGTAGTCAATCACCTAAGCTTAATTTTTGTCCCTCATTTGTTGGATACGTGCTAAGGCCCTCTCATAAACCGCCAAAACAAAGACATGCACAACAATTATAGAGATTTGGACATGGGAGAATGGCCACATGATAGTACATAGAATAAAGCAATATATATTAGAATTTTTATAAATATGGTCCAATTAATCATATTTAAATTTAAATTTATTATAAATAAATTTTAATAGATATAGAACTATTTAATATAGTATATCTTATCCTTCTCCTATTTATTTAAACTAAATAGAACCCTAATAAGATTTTGAAAGAATGTCGATCTGAACTCTATATAATGAGGGTATTGGTGCTGCCACTTTCTTATGTGCATTCTCTTAATGAGTTTCTATCGATTTTACATTATACGGGAGAGTGCATAAGAAATGAGGAGAAATCAAATCATCAAAGTTTGATTGGTGACGTCCAAATTATAGTCAGACTTTTCGCTTTCGCAGATTGATCAAGAATTTCTTCACTATGGCATTCTTTGAGTTTTTTTCTTTTATTTATGATCCTAAATTTTGGTATATATTTATTTTTATTGGCGTTTTATATAGTGATAAAGATCTATCAATATAAACTAGACAAAATTGTATAAAACTTATCTGAATTATAAAATATTTTAATTCGATTGCCTAGTTTTTCAAAATTTNTAGAAGGTGAAGTGTAGTCAATCACCTAAGCTTAATTTTTGTCCCTCATTTGTAGGATACATGCTAAGGCCCTCTCATAAACCGCCAAAACAAAGACATGCACAACAATTATAGAGATTTGGACATGGGAGAATGGCCACATGATAGTACATAGAATAAAGCAATATATATTAGAATTTTTATAAATATGATCCAATTAATCATATTTAAATTTAAATTTATTATAAATAAATTTTAATATATATAGAATAGTTTGATATAGTATATCTTATCCTTCTCCTATTTATTTAAAGAATATCGATCTGAACTCTATATAATGAGGGCATTGGTCCTGTCATTTTCTTATGTGCATTCTCTTGATGAGATACTATCGATTTTACATTATACGGGAGAGTGCATGAGAAATGAGGAGAAACCAAATCATTCAAGTTTGATTGGTGACATCCAGATTATAGTCAGACTTTTCGCTTCCGCAGCTTGATCAAGAATTTCTTCACTATGGCATTCTTTGAGTTTTTTTCTTTTATTTATGATCCTAAATTTTGGTATATATTTATTTTTATTGGTGTTTTATATAGTGATAAAGATCTATCAATATAAACTAGATAAAATTCTATAAAACTTATCTGAATTATAAAATTTTTTAATTTGATTGTCTAGTTTTTCAAAATTTTGATTTTAGTATTCAGGTCGTTAATTTGTTTGATATAAGTGATTTGATGGCACATATGAATACAAAATTTAAGTAAATTATTCATTTTAACAAATTTATTAGTTGCATAAATTATTTTTAAAATTTTATATAAAAAAGGGGTAAACTTCAAATACCTTTTGTGGTTTCACATTTTCTCACTTTAGTACCCTATAGTTTATAGTGTATCAAGTTAGCTCCTGTGGTTTCGCACTTTCTCACTTTAGTACCCTATGATTTAAAGTGTATCAAGTTAGTACCCTCTGGTTTCAATTTTTTTTTATTATTCATTTCACTAATTTTTTTTATTAAATCAGTGACAAAGTTAAAATATTTTAAATTATAGAATACTAAAATGAAAATGTGCAAAACCACTAGTATTTAAAGTTTTGTGGGAAAAAAAAAAAAAAAAAAAGGACTCGGAGAATATCACTCTGCCACGGAGGTTTCCAACTCAAGCAAGTCCCTCTCACAAACAGGTGGATGACGTCACCCTCGCTCGGGAAATGACCGTTACTCATGCTCTCTCCCAAGAACCAATAGCGTGGCGCCACGTAGAGAGCAAGCTAATTTTTTAAATTTCCCCGCGGGTGAGCACACCGCAAAGCCCACTACGCTTTTTGTTCGCCTTGTTCGATACAGCAAATGGAGGAAAAAATAAAAATAAAAGAAAGGGAAAAAGAAAAAGGGGGAAGCCATTACCGAAGAGGCGCCTCCTCCTCTCTCTCTCTCTCTCTCTCTCTCCCTCTCTTTCTCTCTCCTCCTCGCTAAAATGGCGGCGGAGAAGACGCTTCCGTGGAGCTCCACCACCTCGCGCTCTCTCCACTGAGTATATAAGCGGAGAAGGAGCTCTCTATTGAGCTAAGGAACGTCGGGAATGGCGCTGTGCTCTTGGTGCAAGAAAACGGATGCGTAAGTTCCCAAATCATCGATTTCGATTGTAGAAAAGCTCGAATGGGATCGTCGATTTGCGATTTTGACGAGTTTTTACGGGATTTGTGAAAAATGTTGGTTTTTTTTGGGTTTTGTGTTAGGGCGGAGCCAGGGAAGAAGAAGAAGAAGGGGTCGGCGGGGACGTGGAGGGTTTACTCGCTCAAGGAGCTTCAATCGGCGACGAACAGCTTCAATTACGACAATAAGTTGGGGGAGGGGGGATTTGGTAGCGTATATTGGGGTCAACTCTGGGATGGATCTCAGGTATTTGGATCGTGTTATTTTGATCTCTCCCTTTTTCTTTTCCTTAAAAAGTAATATTGGTTAATTTAAGTATTATTATTTGGTAAAAAGCTGGATAATGACCCCTTCAAATATAGGCCATTTGAAATGGTCCCCCTCAACTTTATGTCTTTGATTGGTGCCCACTCAACTTTTTGATTCTTTTGATTTAAATTGTTTTGATGTACGAAATTAGAGATTTTTATTAAATTTGGTGGTGATTCTGAGTACTTTTTTCTGATTGATAGAACTGCAGATTTTGTTAATTGTGCTGGTAATTATAATGAAATTTCAATTCAATTTAGGAAAATAATTCAAAGCAGAACAATTAAAAGTTCAGAGGGTGTTCAATCAAAAGAAATAAAGTTGGAGTGCCTATTTCAACATGGCCTATTGGTTCTTGAAATAGTTCCAGCTTATGGTAACAGGGCCATAATTTGGATGAAAAGTAGAGAGAGAAGAGTAAAAAAGTAAGTTTGGTGAATGGGAGTTGTGATGTAACCTAGTTATTCCTAGTGGTTGTTCTGCATTTCTTTTCACATGCTTTGATTATTGAAGAATTTCTATCTGTTTGGAAGTGGTGTATTTTAAAACTTACATGTTTTCGGCTTTTGGGTGTTGCTTTATCTGTAGACCTCTCATTGTTATTCTGAATTGAACTGTAAAGTAATTGTTGACTAGTTTTATTGGGAAAATTATGGTTGCTATGACAGGTATTTGCATGTGATAAAGCAATAGTATCTATGTCAGTTTCAAAGTGGCGTATTTTAACTTACATGTTTTCGGTCAGGGTATTGCTTTATCTGTAGACCTGTCTTTGTTATTCTGAATTGAACTTTTAGAGTTATTCTTGACTAGTTTTATTGGGAAAATGATGGTTGCTACAACAATTATTTGCATGTGATAAAGCAATAGGATCTATATGTGCTGCGGAGACCATTGACCAGTCGATTAGTAGCTGTCTTGCCAGTTTTGTCAAAGTAGGAGGAACTTTCTCTGCAGTTTTTTCTTCGAGATATTTTACCCATTTGCCAAGTGGAAATCTGAGACCTTTGATTGGTTGAATGTTTAGGTGAAATTGAGCTACTTAACTAATTCATGCTCTCTTATCTTGTTTGCATGAATGCATTACCACTGGATTATTTGATTTGAACTTGGCTAATTTATATAGTCAAGAAAGGTTGAAAACTCCAGTATCAGTTTAGATCAAGGAAAATGACTTCAGCTGTTGGAAATATGACCAGATTTGCTAATATTGTGTTGCTTTTAATAGCTTCTGCAAAAGACTGAAAGGTTTCATATTCCCAAACTGAAGTGTGAGGAGTAAATATAAGAGAATGTTAGTTTAAAACTTGAAGGTACAGATATGTTGTTTTAGCCAATCTTGTTGAAAGTTTTGCTTCTTTTGCATCGACATTTAGTAGTGTGTTATTGTGTGACTATGATATAACTCTATATGAACTAACAGCTATAGTTGTAGGATTGTGTATCATGGAGCTCATAATTATGGACCTCAGACTAATGAATATAACACTCGAAACTGTAGGCTGACCATCGGAGAATAGTAGCCAACGTAACTGGTGAAACCATAAATTTTGTATTGTTACTTTTTCAAATGAAACATACATTTTAATGTGTAAATAGCAATATCCATGTTTTACTGAAAAATGGTTGGTCATGTCAATGACAACAGTTTGCAAATTGCGCGGGATTTGCTGACAGTCAAGCCACTAGCATATCGTTTATGTGGTATACGAGTGCATATGCAGGTGGCTAGGTGCTTATGTGGTTTCATATTGAAAGTATTAAAAACATTAAATAATATCTTATGAAACATATTTAGTGTCCATCGAATAAAGAATAACTACATAGTAACGAAGTAGATCAATTATAAGTAACATTAAAAGAAAGACAATAATGCTATTGGATGGTAAATGCATCAGATTAAAGCATGTAAGGTGTAATAAAAGCCAGAAGTATGAAGCATATGAAGACTAAAATGGTAATGCATACCGAATCTAGTGTGTAAAAGGACAACATTTGGACTTTTGAAGACAAAAATGCGTACTATATCATCTACTTCCCCTGATATTTGAGTGAAAACCAACCAACATTATATCTCGTTTTCGGCTACCTAATTCTATTTAATCTTTTGTAATTTCACAAGTCTCCCCTAGTGAATAAATTCTTCGGGAATGACATGCCAAGAGAAAATCATCTTTCAGTGTAGATCAATGCTGGTCTCTCATCTGGCTTTGTACTGAAACTAATTATGGAAATCACATTCTGTTTAGATTGCTGTGAAAAGGCTCAAAGTCTGGAGCAACAAAGCCGAGGGGGAATTCTCCGTGGAGATCGAGATTTTGGGCAGAGTGAGGCATAAGAATTTGTTGAGCTTGCGCGGATACTGTTCCGAAGGCCAGGAGCGTCTCATAGTCTATGACTACATGCCAAACTTGAGCTTGCTCTCACATCTTCATGGACAACATGCTGCCGAATGCCTTCTCGACTGGCCCAGGAGAATGAGCATCGCTATAGGCGCAGCCGAGGGAACAGCGTAAGTGTACAATCATAATGTAAAAGGGGTAATTTGCCCAGGTCCTCTCATTCTTTTTTAGACTCCTTCGACACTGTCCCCTAACTCTCAGTTGTTGAATTGAGTCTCTAATCTTTGCATTTATTATTGCACTGTTACCTTTCTCATTAATTTTCTCGGGTTAAATTGGATGGGATGCCATATGAGAAGTCCACAAGTCGCGTACACTGCAGTTAGATGATGATTATTTAGATACATCCATCCAATTTGATTGAGGAATTTGAGTAAAAGAGTAATATTGCAACGAAATACAGAAAATTAGGAATGCAGTTGTAATAACTGACAGGTTGGGGGCAGTACTAAAACTCTGGTGAAAAGATTGAGAACCCTTATACAAATTACCCTTCATAAATTCCCCTCTCTCTCTCTCTCTCTCTCTCTCTCTCTCTCTGAGTTTGTTCCATTCAAAGAGGGTAATACGCTAATATCTTTTCTCCCACAGCTATCTTCACCACCAAGCTACCCCACATATTATCCATAGGGACATTAAAGCGAGCAATGTTCTCTTGGACTCGGAGTTCGAGGCAAGGGTTGCCGATTTTGGGTTTGCGAAGCTCATACCAGATGGCGCTACTCACGTTACTACAAAAGTGAAAGGCACTCTTGGTTATCTCGCGCCTGAATATGCCATGTTTGGAAAGGCCTCCGAGAGCTGCGACGTCTACAGTTTTGGGATTCTGCTTCTTGAGATAGCCAGTGGAAAGAAGCCATTAGAGAAATTAAGTTCTGCAATAAAGCGAACAATTACAGAGTGGGCGCTTCCATTGGCTCGAGCAGGGAAATTTAAGGAAATTGCCGATCCAAAGCTTAATGGTAATTTTGCAGAGGATGAATTGAAGAGGTTGATACTTGTTGGGCTTGTCTGCGCACAGAATCGACCAGAGAAGAGACTGACAATGCTCGAGGTTGCGGAATTGCTTAAAGGAGAAGCTACGGAAAAGCTATTGAATTTGGAGAAGGATGAATTGTTCAGACCGGAGGACATTTCCAATTACATTTGCGAGGAGAAGAGTGCTAAAAAAGAGGTGACGGAAATAGAAGAGGCAGATACTGTAACTGAAACAGCCGCAAACGCTGCTTTAGTCGATATACAAGAAAATACAGCTACGTAATATTCCTGCTTGAATAGGGAATGCTTGATTTGGTTTCTTTTTCTATTTAAACAAAGTTTGCTGCTGGGTTTCTTTGTTTTGTGCGCGCACGGTTTGTTTGTAACTTCGGCTTTAGTGTGTTGTCATTTCCTTCTTAAATCAACTCAAAGATGTGTGAAAAATGGCTTGTGGAATGCATGAAGTTGTTCATATGTAATCTGCATTATGTAACCTGCATCATACAACAGAGATTTTTCTACCTCCCTTGCTTCCAACATTAGAACCTGCTGGTCCTTCATCTATTTCTTATTTTGAATTCATGCATCTAACATCTGGGTAGAAAAAAAAGAGAAAAAAAAGAAAAACATCAGGGTTATAGGGGTCCAAATGTACTGGGTGTTTGTCAAAATTCTACTTTTTAGGAGAAATATATTTTAGGGTTTAGGATTTTTAAAACAGTGACAAACTCTATTCAGAACAGCAAGTAAAAATACTAATCAACTAATAATTAAGGTTAAGAAGTTGGACATGAGTACATGACTCGTGGCCTCCAGCCACCAAGGTTGGTTTAGTTGCGATTGATCTCATCCATTTATCTGCTTGCTCCCTACGTGCTTAATTAATTAATTAATATTTGAAGGACAAATAAGAAAAATATTTGCTATATGAAGGATATATAAGAAAAGTTAGTTACTGTAGAAGAGTATATTGGAATGAAAAAAATGGTAATTTTTCAGAGATAATGGCAGCTTACTAACGGAACTTAACTCCAGGAGTATATTAGAAAGATTTGGAACATAAGAAGGATATTTTCAATATTAACCTTCTAAGAGGGGTAAATAAGAAAATCGGAAACTTTTTAGGGGTATATAGGCAATTGCCCCTAAGTTTTTCATTTAGGACTAAATTTATGAGTTGCTAATAGTGTACTCAGCAAGCCCATATACCAAATAAAGTTTTAAATCACTAAATAAAGTATAAAATTCTTACATACAAAATGCTTCCACAACAGTAGATAAGGACGGGAACAAAACTAAAACACTTCAAATCAAGGATTTAAGTGCCGTGACATAGGAAAGTGTCGTGGCACGAGATCATACAGAAAACTTGCTGGCATTATACGGTTGGTGTGTGCTGGGTTATGTCGATACATGCCGGTTACAAAAAATACATATATGCCGACACATATGTAATTTTTATTTTCTTTAACAACAAAATATTTTAATTATTTATTATATATTTTTATCAAAATTTTTAAATTTTATTAAAAAAATTACTTATCTATACTACTTATAAAATCATGAGTTTTGAATTTTTCCTCTTTCCCAAAATGCCGATCCTATTAA
Source organism: Ananas comosus (assembly GCF_001540865.1). Lineage (NCBI taxonomy): Eukaryota > Viridiplantae > Streptophyta > Magnoliopsida > Poales > Bromeliaceae > Ananas > Ananas comosus. The sequence goes on from NC_033639.1 coordinate 7,470,807, forward strand.
TATAATTCTAATTACATATTAATAATATCATTCATTCAACTTTAATGGAATAAATCACAGCCGTACAATTTTTATTTTATTTTTAAATTATCATAAAATATATTAATTCTTAGTCATTCGATCTAATCCAATGACTGACGAATTAAGTATCTGTCACTTTTTTTTACCTAAATTGCACTTAGATAGTACGTATCAAATTTCACTTTTTTTTATGCGTGTCATATCTCCTAATAACCGCTGCCAACATAATATCATATTTTATTACAAATAATATTCGCATTTCATATATATTTTTATTCTCACACGTAATATCCGCCACTTATACAATATCCAATCACATAATATCTTCCGCATATATAATATTTAATCATATTTTTTTTAAAGTTTAATATATAAAAATTATCTCAATTTTATCTACTAATATTTAAAATATGAGATATTTTTTCAATAAAAAATAACATATAAATTTACAATTTTAAATTTTAAATTTGTAGTAAATATGATTCACAAATTGATATTGATTTGAGGTAATTATTAAAATAATTGTTGACACACACATACCCTTTTTTTAGTTGGAAAAAATATTACATTCTATTTGCGAGAATAGAAAGAAATTTATACTTATCTAAATTTTTGTCAACCGAAAGATATTTGCGCGTCCCATAAAATAATATTCCATACTTATAAAAAAAATGAAAACCTCTATACAACAAACATTGAAAATATTTTGTATCTACTATATCTCAATTAGCTAATTAAAAAAAATTAGATTTGAAAAAAAAAATTTAAATAAGCTTATAAAATCAACTTTAAATTTTAAATTTTGTTCATAATTTCAAATGTGAATTAATATTTTAATTCAAAATTTGAAATTAATTAAAATTTCAATATTTGGGTGTGTAAACAGTATTTCAAATTATAAATAATTAATTATATTCAAATTATGGATTCAAAATTAATTTCAAATTTTGAGTTTTATTCATAAATTTAAATATGAATTTATTAATTTAAAATTTAGAATTACTTTAAATTTTTAAAATTTGGATACATATTAAAAAAATTAATTTTATAAAAAAATTAACTGATAAATAGATTTATACCATCAATAATTATTTAAATTTAAAATATAAATATAAATTTAATTTAATTAAATGTTACGTGCATTGCACGTGCACTATAACTAGTTAATTTAAAAAAGACAGTTTCTAAACTGTACCATTAGGACGTGAGCTATATCATATCGATATCTTATTGACATGATACGATACGATAGATACGATTTGTGTCGATGAGCACTTATATTTTTGTTTTAAATGGTACCTATGTCCAACTTAAAAGAAACTTAGTAAATATCTAAGGATCGCAAATACAATTTATTTGAACCTAGAACTATACATAATTATTAAATTTATATTTATGTAAAAATTAAAGTAAATTTTCGGGTTATTACCTTTCCACTGGCCACCGCAACACCCCACCCCACCAACCCCCCAAAACCCTCCCTCGAACATGCCGTTTACACTTTTACTCTCTCAGCAGCAGCAGCAGCAGCAGCAGCAGCAGCAGCGCTGCGCTGCGCCGGTGGACTCGTTTTTGTTTTGTTATTACTAACAATAATAACAATACGCGCAAACCTTTGATTGCTGAATTTCTAGAGGAAGGGTTAGTGACCTCTGCTTTCTTTCTTTCCTTCCTTCATTCATTCTCACCAAATGCTGAGAGCACACCACCGACTGCCAGCAACCGCGCCGAACTCGTCTCGCCTTTTCTCCGCAATTGCCGCCCTGATCCACGCCCTCGACTATTCCAGCGGCGACGAGAAAGAGAAGCCGTTCCCCAGCTCCGCTCGCGACCCCCCGCCCTCGCCGCCCAAACTGACCTCCGCGCATGTCCTGCGAACCTTACGCGGCCTCCGCAACAGCCCTCTCGTCGCCCTCGCCTACTTCAGGGACTGCGAGAACCTAGGGTTCCGCCACGACCTCTCCACCTACTCGGAGATCGTCCGCCTCCTCTCCGCCCCCCCCGGCCACAAGGAGAAGCTCGTCTCCTTGTTCCTCCGTCTCCTCAATTCGCCGAATGCGTGCGCCGCGGTCGCCGCAGTTTTCGGCCGCCTCAAACGGAGCTCGCACGGCTCGACGGCGCCGCTCGCCTTCGCCTTCGACGCCCTGATCAAGGCGCACGCCGCTCGACGAAATGCCCGAGAGACCGTCGCGATCTTTCGCCGGATCGGTGGGCTCGGCGTCTCCCCTTCCGTCAGGTCCTGCAACTTCCTTCTGAATTTCGCTGCCGAATGCGGCGAATTGGAGATGGTTACCGCGGTTTACGATTGGATGAAGGGATTCGGAATACGCCCCGATGCCTACACGTTCACTATTCTTATTAAAGCTCTTTGCCACGCCGGAAAATCGGAAGAAGCGTTCGAAATGTTTAGAAGAATGAAGGAAATGGGCGTGAAACCGGATAAAATGACGTATGCGACGTTCGTTGCAGGAATGTGCTCTTGCGGCGAGTTAAACTTGGGGTATGCGGTTCTAGAAGAGACCGTTCGAGAGGGCGTCATCCTTAGTGCGATTGATTATAACATGGTGATTGATGGGCTCTGCAAAGAGAATAGACTCCAAGAAGCCGAGATGCTTCTGCAGAAAATGGCGAGGCAAGATGTCACTCTTGATTCGTATGGCTATAGTTATCTTATTCGCAGGTATTGTGAAGTAGGAAATTTAGTGAAAGCTTTAGATCTTTATGAAGAGATGGCGTCCAAAGGTATACAAACAAGTCCTCTTATCGTGAGCTATGTTCTTCAATGCTTTAGGAAGTTAGGCCTCGCATCCGAGGCATTGCTTTACTTCCAGAAATTTAGGGAGTCGGGACTCTCCCTAGATAAGGTTCTCTACAACATTGGTATAGATGCTCATTGCAAGCTGGGTAACATGAAAGAAGCATTGAACCTGCTTCAAGAAATGAGGGATAAAGGGTTTGCTCCTGATAAAATCCATTACACTTGTTTGATTAATGGGTATTGCCTCAAGGGAGAAATAGTTAATGCCCAGAAGGTGTTTGAGGATATGCTTCAGACAAATGTAGAGCCTGATCTCGTTACTTACAATGTACTCGCTAGTGGTTTTTGTAAGTATGGGTTTGTGGATGAGGCGTTCGACCTCTTGGATTTTATGGTGGATCGAGGAATAGAGCCCAATGCTCTCACTTACGGTTTGGCGATTGACGGTTTCTGCAGAGGAGGAAAGCTTAGCGAGGCAGAGATACTATTTAATATATTAGTAGAAAGAGGAATCGATCAAAGTGAAGTTCTTTTTAGTGCGATGGTTTGCGGATACTTACATTTGGGCTGCACGGCCCATGCTTACATGCTTTTCCTCAGGTTTGCTGCGCAAGGAAGGCTTGTGGATGAGATCTCTTGTTCTAAGCTTATAGGTGGGCTTTGTAAAGATGGAAATGTAGAAGGAGCTTCTAATGTATTCAATACAATGTTAGAGAAGAATGTTATTCCCGATACAATTTCCTATAGCAAAATAATTATGGCTTACTGTAAGAGCGGTGATATGCAAAATGCCCGTGCTTGGTTTGAAGATTTAGTTAGACGAGGGGTTTCTATTGATGTCATTTTGTATACCACTCTCATAAATGGATACTGCAAGGCCAATCGCTTGCAAGAAGCCTGTGACTTGTTTGTTGAAATGACCAAGATTGGAATTAAGCCTGATGTGGTTGCGTACACTGTATTACTGGATGGCCATCTGAAAGAGACTTTAAAGCAAGGTTGGTTGGGCATTGCTAAGGATAGAAGGAAAATTGAATTCAAAGTTAAACATTCAAAATTGTTGAATAGTATGAAGGATATGAAAATCGAACCTGATGTTGTTTGCTACACAGTATTGATTGATGGCCAATGCAAGACGGAGTATATTAAGGATGCTCGTAAGCTGTTAGATGAAATGCTTGAGAAGGGGTTGACACCCGATGCCTATACATATACGGCTCTCATAAGTGGGTACTGTAGCCAGGGGGAAATAGCTAAAGCTGAAAAGCTGTTAGAAGAAATGGTGGATAGAGGTATAGAGCCTGATATGCTTACTTTCTCAGTGCTGGATCGTGGGATTTTAAGGGCTAGAGAGATGCAAAGATGAATACAATGATTGTTTTTCACTATGCTGATTAGCTTTTATATATGATTGTGCCGGCGGACCTATGTGCAGAGCATGTGGAAATGTTCAACCAGTTTTACCAGGGTATGTGCAAAAAATCTTTTCATCTTATCTCGTCTTACAAAAGACTTTTCAATCACATTTGGAAATTGTTTAAACGTGATTTCTTTGAAAGAATTTTAGCATTTCAATATTCCATTATATGATTATTTTATTCATATCGATCTGTATCTTTCTTTTCTTCCACATGCATGATAAATTCAAGCTCGTTTTTGAATTTAATTTTACTTCTTTAATTAATTGTCTAAGTGCATGGTATGACATCTTTTACTCTTTTGTGTTAGAAGGATTGATGTCTTATTGTAGGATATATGGTTTTTAATTTTTCCATCTTTTCCAGATGAAGCGGAAGTAACATCCTTAGTACCATGACATATAATTCAAGAGTATAATATATGAGGAATGAGCATATACAGGTATATAATACTAAAGCTTCATTGCATTTTCTTTCCCCCGTGTTTTTGCTTCTATATTACCTTTATATCTGCATTTCCCATTGCTGGAGGACATAGCACATGTGTAGTGTGTGATATATTACACTTTGGGAGCGGCATATGTTTGTACAACTAGCTGGCCTCTCTCTTTAGCAGAGTGGAGGTGCGTATCTATGGTTCAGTTTTAGGCAGTATTCAAGTAGTTGCTATCAAAGTAATATCTATATTGTCTACAATTGCTACTCTTTTCTTTTTGTGCTTTTTAAAGGCTAGAATTTTCTTGACAGGCGAATCGAATTTTCTATTCTGTATTATCTACTTTTACTATATTTGCTAGTTCATACTTTTACTTTTTTCACTTCTTATAAAGCTTATCTGCGTAAGTAGTGATTCTAGTGAACATCACTAGAATTGTTGTGTTTTTTATCCACTTTGTACTTTTACTTTCTTTATGATTATGTTGCTTCTTTCTATACCCAAAAAAAATGATGATCAGTGATGGAGTGATGGAAAGTTTATGGTTTGTATTACTTGAAAAGAAAGATTATACTGCTAGCATCTTTTGTTGGAGTGATGAGTTTTTGTAAATCATCTGATACTTATCAACCAGTGAAAAAACAGGGTAAGCTCCCTTTTTGAATATCTGTATGGTTCTTTGACATACAAAGCAGCTCTTGGTTTACTCGGCTAAAATATACATTTGAAAGAAGGCAACTCTAGTTATAACATACTCTCAATTCCTAGTATTAGTAGTTTGCTTGGTTAAAATATACATGTGAAACAAGGCAAGTCTAGTTATAGTATACTTTCGACTCCTAGGGTTAGTGGTAAGTAAAGGTAAATTTAGGCCTTAGAGGTTTGCTTATAGTAGTAATCAGGTTCTGATTTTTCTTACTTGGACTATATGGATGCTGAAGTTTAAAGCAACGAGGCTATAAGCACAATTATGAATCTCAAGCTTCAATAATATTATAAGAAATTTTCTTATGAAAATAATGTGTGCTAAGCAGGCGAGCTAAATGATTTGGTGTACTATCTGTTGTTGGGAATTCCTCCTATGTGGCAAAACTATCACACCTTGTTACTGTATAATACTTGAGAGAATATAAATAATTGGCCATTCTTCAATTGTTAATTTTCCGTTCTTTCAGCTTCTGGTTTTGAAACTAGTCATAGGAGCTATGCCTTTCAAATTGGTGTTTAGGGGTCTGTTTGGTTTAACGTAAAACCGTGAAAAATAATTTTCCGTGGAAAAAAAATTCGGTGGAAAAAAAGTTTTACGTTTTGAAGTGTTTGGTTTGTAGGAAAAATTAGTAGTTTTCCATCGACATTTGTTTGCTTGAAAGGAAAAAAATTCACATTTGTTGATTCGGTGAAAAAAATGAATGAAAAAGTTTTACGCAACTCGAGTCTTTGTTTTCCGCCGAAAAACAGCGGAAAACGAAAACTTCAGTTTTTCCCCAAATCCGTAAAAATACTTATACAGAGAAATATTTTTACGTTGAACCAAACAAGCGGAAAAACATTTTTCGTACCGAAAACAATTTTTCGGTTCATTTTACACTGAACCAAATGCACCCTTAGTGAATTTTGGAATCATGTTGTTTAAAGATTCAAATTAAGAATCCATCAATCTTTCCTATGTTTGTAATTTAGTTCTGCTTAATCTTTCCTATGTTTGTAATTTAATTCTGTTTTTGTTTCTCAGTCTTATCTTGGCATTGATCTTTTTTGTTGTTGTAATTCAGGAGAATAAGCCTTTTAATGTGGTGCGTGTCTCGACCATCCTTTCTTCCGACATGCTGTGCTTCTCATCCTCTAGCGGTGGCTGCGGCGGCGGCGGTTGCAGCCGTCGGGAATGGGCGGCCCTTCCCTACGATGTGCTCTTCTACATCGCCGGCAAGTTGACTATCATTGATTATCTCATCTTTCGAACAGTGGTTTGCCGCCATGCAGGCGCCCCACGCCCCCTATCACCGGCAAGTTGACTTTTGCCGGCCTGGCTTTCAAAATAAGAACCCACCTGGAGGGGTAGGAATTTAATAATCTGTTCCAACTGGGACAAAAGGCCTGCATGATATGAGAAACATTTGAAGGAGAAGGATATGTTGGTTGACGAAGATTCTTTTTCGGCTCAGGTTACAATGGTCCATATGCGGGCCAAGAAGAGCAAGGGTGGTCATCCAAAGGCCGAACAAAATCTTTGCGATAAATGTCAAGCGAAGATCGAGGCAGCAGAATCGCCTATCTAATAGGAACTCGAGAATTTTCGCCGCTCGGTCTGGGAAAGGCTATGCTGGCTGAAGGTGGTAAAGAATTGAGTACCAAAGAATCGCCCACGAGAGGTGGCCAAACCATCATCAGCCCAATAGCGACGGCACCAGACTCCAAGTCTCGAAAGGTCGGGAGTTATGTAGCTGAGAATCGTTTAGGTACTGGTCAACACGCCCGCAAACAGGTGGGCTGAGGCCAATACATTGCTTCAGCCGAAAGGAAGAATTAATAAGCCGACTGTTGGAATTAGAAAGCAGCGGAAATTTACAAACTTGTTAGTTAGTGTATTCAGAAACCGAAATCGAATCGGGTTGCTTGTTTTATTAGCCTCATGAAGATCTATCAAAGACGTCTTTGACGGATTGAGGGCTAAAGCTCGAGGAGGAAGTGAAGACGTTAGGAGTCGTTGGACGCAGATGACAGAACACGTGGCCGAGAAGTGCAAGCTGGTTTGGAGGAAGGTGGATAGTGGCCGAACTTCATGGCCTGAAGGAACTAAAGTTACTGTCCAGTTCGGTTCCTTTTCGCCTATTCAGATAAATGGCGAATGAAGAAAGTAACCTTTCTTCTCCAATGTTTCAACATAGCAGCTGAGGAAACCTGTCCCTAAAATCTTGTTTCTTTGCTCATCTCAATCTGCTGCAACATTCATTTTCGGGAATTTCAGTCCAGATCACATGCACCCATATTAGTGAGTTTTGACTCCCTCCCAAGGATTTCCACAATTCCACTGGTGAAGTAAGGGGGGTGTTTGGTTTTCCAGAAAAGTACCCCAAAAATTATTTTTTTTGCTAAGAAAAGTACTTTCCGTCCGTTTGATTCCGATAAAATGTAGTTTGTTAGGAAAAGTTTTTTTTTAAGATAATTCATGAAAATGTCCCTTCTTGTTTTCCAGATTTTTTTTGTTCGAAAAATAAAAACGGTAGAAAATCTGTTTTTCATGGAAATTTCTTTTTCTCTGAAAAATAGTATTTCCATGGAAATTTCTTCTTCCCTGGAAAATAGTATTTCACGATTTTTCAAGGAACCAAACGCCATTTGAGGCCTAGAAAATTCATTAAAGTATACTTGATGAGTTCGGTTTGTATGCTTTATGCAATTTTTACAATATAAATTTATTCAACTAAGTAGTTATTTTAAAAATTGAAATTAAAATATCGTTCACCGACTCAAAATCATATAAATTAAAAGGTTGTATAGTAAAAAAAAAATTTGAAATGTTGAGTAGTTGATTTAAAATTGTCCCTAGTTTAGATAAGTGCAGTACATTTTCAGAAAAAAATAAAATAAAATGCGTAGTTAGAAATGAAGCAAATCAGATCAGAGCAATGTGAGAACAAAATGGAAGAAAATAGGAGCTGCATCGGCATGTTTGATTTGAAAACTTTTGATTTTTCTTTTTTCTTTTTTCTAAACCATCAGTGTCTAGTGTAGTGGGTGGCTACCTTGTTCCTAAACAAAATAGTTGAAAGTCTTATTTTTCGCATCCACGTTTTTTAGGCTTATGAGTAGGGATGCAAATGTATTTGCATTGGTGGATATTCCGCCCCAATCCATTTCCGAAAAAAGTGGTAAGTGGGAGCCAAAAATAAAAATAAAAAATAATTCGTTCCAAATTCGTCTTAGTCTGTAAAGAAATAGAGCGGCAGATGGTGCTAAAAATTTGCTACCCTCCCGCCGTGTTTTGTTCCTTCTTATCCTGAATAGAGCGATAAATAGAATAAATAATAATAAAAAATCAAACCATCCCAAATTTGTCACCATCTCGCTCTGTTTTATTTATTTATTTATTTATTTATTTTTTAAAAAATATGTAGCATGCTATTCGCTTTGTTTATTTTATTTAGAAATTAACTTAGTTGGAAATGTGAATCAACTAGGATTCGAATTTGGGTCTCGAGTACCAACCACCAAACCCTTTGCCACTTGCTCTAGGTACGGTCGGTCTCGCTCTATTTTATTATGTTCCGTCTCAGCATCTGTCTCATTTGCATCCCTACTTGGGATTTAGGGACTCCTCCAAAGCCATGCACAAAACACTATTTTATGGGCTCTTTTATATCTCATTTGGGATCATTGTCTGTTTAATTTTTTTAAAAAATACTAATTCTGTAAAGTAGAACATATTAGTGGATTTTTTTTTTCTTAGTGACGTAATTTGTTAGCTACGTTACCGCTAAAGAGTTGATAGACGACTTAGTACAAAAAATATCTTAGAAGCGAAACAAAATTATCTTTAATTTTCTTATTATTTATTACCAAACAAGCGCCTTGAATGTATGGATTTGCAAGCAATTTACTGTTCTTTTTTCAATACTCTTTTATTTAAAAATCCTACTTAAAAAAATAAAAAAAATAATATGACCAAATTTAAAATGTCAAAATAAAGTGATTTTGTNCTATCAAAGACGCCTTCGACGGATTGAGGGCTGAAGCTCGAGGAGGAAGTGAAGACGTTAGGAGTCGTTGGACGCAGATGACAGAACACGTGGCCGAGAAGAGCAAGCTGGTTTGGAGGAAGGTGGATAGTGGCCGAACTTCATGGCCTGAAGGAACTAAAGTTACTGTCCAGTTCGGTTCCTTTTCGCCTACTCGGATAAATCGCGAATGAAGAAAGTAACCTTTCTTCTCCAATGTTTCAACATAGTAGCTGAGGAAACCTGTCCCTAAAATCTTGTTTCTTTGCTCAATCTCAACCTGCTGCAACATTCATTTTCGGGAATTTGCAGTCCAGATCACATGCACCCATATTAGTAAGTTTTGACTCCCTCCTAAGGATTTCCACAATTCCACTGGTGAAGTAAGGGGGGTGATTGGTTTCTAGAAAAGTACCCCAAATTTTTTTTTTTTGTTAAGAAAAGTACTTTCCGCCTGTTTGATTCCATAAAAAGTAGTTTGTTAAGAAAAGTTTTTTTTAAGATAATTCACGAAAAAGTCGCTTCTTGTTTTCCAGATTTTTTTTGTTCGAAAATTGAAAACTATAGAAAATCTGTTTTTCATGGAAATTTCTTTTTCTCTGAAAAATAGTATTTCCATGGAAATTTCTTCTTCCCTGGAAAATAGTATTTCCCGATTTTTCAAGAAACCAAACGCCATTTGAGGCCCAGAAAATTCATTAAAGTATACTTGATGAGTTCAGTTTGTATGCTTTATGCAATTTTTACAGTATAAATTTATTCAACTAAGTAGTTATTTTAAAAATTGAAATTAAAATATCGTTCACCGACTCAAAATCATATAAATTAAATGGTTGTATAGTAAAAAAAAAAAATTGAAATGTTGAGTAGTCGTTTTAAAATTGTCCCTAGTTTAGATAAGTGCAGTACATTTTCAGAAAAAAAATAAAATAAAATGCGTAGTTAGAAATGAAGCAAATCAGATCAGAGCAATGTGAGAACAAAATGGAAGAAAATGGGAGCTGCATCGGCATGTTTGATTCGAAAACTTTTTATTTTTCTTTTTTCTTTTTTCTTTTTTCTAAACCATCAGTGTCTACTGTAGTGGGTGGCTACCTTGTTCCTAAACAAAATAGTTGAAAGTTTTATTTTTCGCATCCGCGTTTTTTAGGCTTATGAGTAGGGATGCAAATGTATTTGCAGTGGTGGATATTTCACCCCAATCCATTCCGAAAAAAGTGGTAAGTGGGAGCCAAAAATAAAAACAAAAACTAATTCGTTCCAAATTCGTCTTAGTCCGTAAAGAAATAGAGCGGCAGATGGTGAGCCTCTTTCTTCTATTGGTTCACCATGACGTGCTAAAAATTTGCTACCCTCCCGCCCTTTTTTTTGTTCCGTCCTATCCTGAATAGAGCAATAAATAGAATAAATAATAAGATAAAATCAAACCATCCCAAATTTGCCACCATCTCGCTCTGTTTTATTTGTTTATTTATTTATTTATTTTTTGAGAGATAGGTAGCACGCTATCCGCTTTGTTTATTTTATTTAAAAATAAACTTAGCTGGAAATGTGAATCAACTAGTATTCGAATTTGGGTCTCGGATACCAACCACCAAGCCCTTTGCCACTTGCTCTAGGGACGGTCGGTCTCGCTCTGTTTTATTATGTTCCGTCTCAGCATCTGTCTCATTTGCATCCCTACTTGGGATTTAGGGACTCCTCCGATGCACAAAACACTATTTTATGGGCTCTTTTATATTTCATTTGGGATCATTGTCTGTTTAATTTTTTAAAAAAATACTAATTCTGTAAAGTAGAACATATTAGTGGATTTTTTTTTTTTCTTATTGTAATTTGTTAGCTACGTTACCGCTAAAGAGTTGATAGACGACTTAGTACAAAAAATATCTTAGAAGCGAACCAAAATTATCTTTAATTTTCTTATTATTTATTACCAAACAAGCACCTTGAATGTAAGGATTTGCAAGCAATTTACTGTTCTTTTTTCAATACTCTTTTATTTAAAAATCCTACTTAAAAAAATAATAATAATAGGACCAAATTTAAAATGTCAAAATAAAGTAATTTTGTCAACTATATTAAAAAAATAAATTTATCGATAATTTTACCAAACTTAAATATAACTTAAATAAAAATTAAAATATCATAAATGCCCCTCTAATTTTGAAAAATTTTCAAAACTATCTTTATATGTAACTTTTCGTCTAAGATGAAATAAACGGTAAGCAAATTCTTATTATACCCCTTATTCTACTTTTAATCAATGTCCTTTGAATTTTAACTCATAAATACATTTTACTTATACTTATTAGTGAATTAATTATGTTCTTTGAAAAAATATTAAACAAAATGCTATAGAAATTCTTTAATTAGATAATAATAAGCAATCTCCTAAAAATTGTTAAAAAATCTTCTAAAATTAGTTATAAAAATTAATTCAGAATAATTATAGAATGTTACGAAAAAATTACGGAACGATTTTAAATAAATGCATTTATCTTCCCCAACATAGAAAATATACAAATATATTTAGTGGGTTCTCCTCACCACCTTCTCTATCATTTTTCAAAAGATATTTAAAATTTTACGAAATACTAAACTTCAATTAGTGTCTTAAGGTTACAAAATATAACCTTTAATTACACTTTTATACCAACAAAATTTTAAATTAAATGATGAATTTTGATGATTAAGGAGAAAAAAAATACAGCATAGCAAAGTTAATTTTTAAAAATTAGTAAAGCAAAGTTTAAATATGCAAAATCATAAAATAGATAAATACGATTTGTTAAATTGTTTGGACATTTCTCTTTCCAAACAAAATGCATTTATTTAGAAAATAAAAAAAAATTAAACTCAACTAATTATTATCTAAATATTAATTTTAATATTGTATAATTAAATTATAAATAACAATAATGTAGAAAATTATATTAAATTAGATATTTAGATATTTAAAATTTTACAAAACACTAAACTTCAATTAGTGTCATAAGGTTACAAAATATAACCTTTAATTTTACTTTCATACCAAAAAAATTTAAATTAAATGACAAATTTTAATAATGAAAAAGAAAAAATACAGCATAGAAGAGTTCATTTCTGAAAATTTGTAAAACAAAATTTNACAAAATTCATTTATTCGCAAAATTTTAAAAAACTTATAGTCAACTAATTATTATCTAGATATTAATTATAATGTTATATAATTAACTTATAAATAACTATAATGTTGAAAATTATGTGAAATTAGAGTAATTCTTATTTTCAATCTAAATTCTCTCTATTATCTTTTAAAGTATATTTAAAATTTCACAAAATATTAAACTTCAATTATAATTTTAAATTTATATATTAGAATGATTGTGGTCTATTTACATGATTCAACGAATTTTATTCTTCCATACATGCAAGACAGGTGATACCCAAGAGATATACGTGCTCATAGAAATGAAGAGTTCTTGGTTTTCTCAATTAGTAGAGAGAAAAAAAATTATGTGCAATCCGATCTTATCTTCCTAGCATTGGAGAAATGGAGGTTTGAATATTTTCTTTTGTAAACAAAAATATTAGAATTTCTTCAATTAATGAAGGAATAAAAGACTTAATATTTGGTTTCTTCATCTTTTAGGCATCCGAGAAACATGATGTGGAAGAGATGTATCTTCTCCAAGAAACGAAGAGATATTTTTGTTAAGAAACGAAGAGGTTTCTCCAAAAAAATGAAGAGATTAAATAGAGAAGTGTACCGGTTCACATTTTATCTTTCAAATACTTATTAAGGAATAAATGTCACTTATGTTGATATAGGAAATGTATCTTGTCCAAAAAACAAAGAGGTTTCTCGAAGAACGAAAAGGTTGGATAGAGAAGTGTGCACTTTGAATAAATGCAATTATGTTAATGATTATTAAATATTTAATAAATTATTTTTCTCTTATTTTTTTATTTTTTTTTTTATATAAGAAGGTATTGTTGTCATAAACAATGGCACCAATTAGGACTTGAATTTGAAGAGAAAAAAATTTAGAAGGAGATATCTTAAATATTGTGTGGATTTTCAATCAATTTGATAATATTTATTTAAGTGGTCTTCATATACTTATTAAACAGTTAGTTTTGTAAAATTATTTTTTTTAAAATTTTTTTCTTAACATGCATGCTCTGGTGATTTTTTTTAAAAAATGACTGTTTACTTGTGAGAGTTGTATATGATAAAATTATACTTGTAGTGATTTTTTTAATTTACTTTCATATTAAGTTTTTTTCACTTCGTAAATTGATTGTCTTCTCTTTATTTTGTATGATTTCATTTTTTCTAAAATTTTACTAAAATTTTTAAAAAACTTTTCTTCGATGGCTACAAATTGTTTATTTTTTCTATTTTATTTAGAATATGTCTTTAGTATATAGTTATCTTTCAACATTAAATTGATGATAAAAAAGGTGTGCAATTGTCAACTGATATTTTAATAAAATTTTTTATTAGAGTTGATTTAACTACTTTTTACACTTCTCAGATATCCCTTTCCATTTCAACATAACAATTTACATATTTGAATTTTCTTTGCATCGTTGTCAAAGATTGTTTGGAACGTTTGGCCTGTTCATACAATAACTCGATATGATACTTATAGAATTCGCCCCAACAAATAATACTTTGGTTTTGCCAAATTTTTTTGTTAGAGGTTATTTATATTCTTTCATCATAATAATCTTCAAATAATACTTATTTGTATTTTGTTTATAGTTTGCAATATTTTATAACTTTTTCAATTTGACACTACTATTTAAATATATTATTTCTTCACTAATTTGTTAGTTTTATTTAATTACATTAGAAAAGATTATACATGGAAATTAAATCCTCTACCACACCTTCAAGGGTTTGTACCTGTAACCTCTTAATCAATGGGATAATAGAAATTATATACCTTTAACCTGTGAGTTTGGCAAAATCAAAGTATTATATGTTGGGGCGAATTCTACAGGTATCATATCGAGTTATTGTATGAATAAGCCAAACGTTTCAAACAATTTTTGACAACAATGCAACGAAAATTCAAATATGTAAATTGCTCTTTTGAAATGGAAAGAGATATCCGAGAAGTGTAAAGAGTAGCTAAATCAACTCTAATGAAATTTTTCATTAAAATGTCAGTTGACAATTGCACATCTTCCTTATCATCAATTTAATGTTAAAAGATAACTATATGCTAACAACATATTCTAAATAAAATAGAAAAAAAACAAATAATTAGTAGCCATCGAAGTAAAGTTTTTTTAAAATTTTAGTAAAATTTTTAAAAAATAAAATCCGACAAAATAAAGAGAAGACAATCAATTTACGTAGTGAAAGCAACTTACTATGCAACTAATTTATTGAATCATCAAAATATATGAAAGTAAATTAAAAAAATCACTACAAGTATAATTTTATCGTATACAACTCTCACAAGTATGAGTAAACAATCATTTTTTAAAAAAATTACCTGAGCATGTATGTTAAGAAAAAATTTTAAAAACATAAATTTACAAAACTAACTGTTTAGTAAGTGTATGAAGACCAATTAAATAAATATTATCAAATTAATTGAAAATCCAAACACTATTCAGGATATCTCCTTCTAAATTTTTTTTTCTTCAAATTCAAGTTCTAATTGGTGCCATTGTCTATGCAACAATACCTTCTTATATAAAAAAAAATAAAGAAATAAGAAAATAATTTTTTAAATACTTAATAATCATTAACATAATTGCATTTATTCAAAGTGTACACTTCTTCATTCAACCTCTTTGTTTCTTCCACAAGATTCATCTCCTATATCAACATAAGTGACATTTATTCTTTAAGTATTTGAAAGATAAAATGTGAGCTTCTACACTTCTCTATTCAATCTCTTCGTTTCTTGGAGAAATCTCTTTGTTTCTTAAAGAAAATATCTCTTCGTTTCTTGAAGAAGATACGTCTCCTCCGCATCACGTTTTTTACCAAAATAAAAGGGCAAACTTCAAATACCATCTCATGATTTCGCGCTTTCTTATTTTAGTATCTTTTGGTTTAAAGTGTATCACTTAAATATCCTGTTATTTTATTTTATTTTTCGTCAGCGCCTTTGTTAACTCTTCATTAAATTATATACAAAAAATTTCAGATATTCCACCTATGATTTATCGAATATTCATTTTAGTATCCTATGGTTTATCAAATTTTCACTTTAGTACCATGCGGTTTAATTTTGTCACTGATTTAACGAAAAATTAACAGAGGGGATGATGGAACGGAAAAAATAAACCAAAGGGTGCAAAAGTGATACATTTTAAATTATAGACTACTAAAATAAAAAAGTGTGAAATTATTATAAGGATGGTATTTGAAGTTTCTTCAAATAAAAAATACGTGGATATGATTATAGACCGCACGGAGATTGGGAAAAATCCAGGCCTGTGGGGGACTTAATTTACGGTCCATAATCGGCCCAAAATCTACAAGCCTAAGTTTCGGGCCAGACTCCGACCGGACCAGTTCGACCGGTTCGACCCGGCCATTTCCCTTCGTCTCCGTGTCGCTCCAGTCGTTTACCATTCACAGCTCCTCTCTCTCTCTCTCTCTCTCTCTCTCTCTCTCTCAGATTCCTCTGCTTCGTTAACACCCCCAACAAGTCCCTAACCGAGAGAGATCTCCGAACGAAATCCTAGATCTGAGCTCCCCAATCCGCATGTCGAGGGTTTTTGCCTCGTTGGAGGAGGAGTAGAAGAGCGATCGATCGATTGATCGGGGTATCGGAAGGAGGAGGAGGAGGAGGAGGGGAAGCGAAGATGCTGGAGTGGGCGACGGTGCAGCATCTCGACCTGCGGCACGTCGGCCGCGGCCTCAAGCCGCTGCAACCGCACACCGCCGCGTTCCATTCCCACCAGGCCATCGTCGCCGTCGCTGTCGGGACCTATATCATCGGTACGATCGGATCGGAGATGTTTGCTTTGTTGCTTGTTAGGGGTGTTAATTTTGCTTGTTTTGATCGAAATTTGGGGGAATTAGGCGTCGGTTGGGGGGAATCTGATGCATTTTGAGCTGGATAGGAGCTCCCCTTGTGTTTGGAACCCTAGAATTGGGGTTGCTATGCGGATATCATAATTGACATGTTAATATGCCATTTGACTAATGGGATGAACGTTTTATGAGGTGATTCCCGTAGAAACTCTCCTTGCATGTCTTTAACATATCCTTAAGCACATTATGGAATGGGCGAGGACTTAAATCATTGAATTTAGATCAGATCAGATTTCTTCTTTCCTTTAATGGGGAGGGAGAATTGTGTCTCTGAGTTTTGCCAGGATAGACAATTAAAGATGCTTTACTTATTATACTATTCAAAATTTTGTCTTTAAGAGAATAATGTCTCTCAAGTTGCTCAAACACACCGTCTAAAATGTTTT
The DNA here is from genome assembly GCF_001540865.1 of Ananas comosus. Lineage (NCBI taxonomy): Eukaryota > Viridiplantae > Streptophyta > Magnoliopsida > Poales > Bromeliaceae > Ananas > Ananas comosus. Next base: position 7,487,595 of record NC_033639.1, read on the forward strand.
CAGCCCGGTTGACAAGTTTGGTACCTTGAACTGTGATTGTTTGGCTAAGACACGCTTTCTTTATTATATTGTAGAGTGTCCTGTTGCAACTAAACCATCTCTGAAGAAACTGCAATGTTATATTTTGTTTAAGTTGTAATTGCTCTGCTGATGCAATTGATTTTTGTTACAGAGTTTGATGCGCTAACTGGAAGTAAACTTGCTTCAATTGATGTTGGGGCCCGTGTTGTTCGTATGCAATACAGTCCTACCAGTGGACGTGCCGTGATTTCTATTCTTGAGGTCAGTTCGGGAATTCCTAATTTTCTTTACTTCAGTATGTAATGTTAATTGTAGATAATTTTTTTTGTAGCTCCTAACATTTTATATGATATATTCCTAGTTCGCCCAACTTGTATGTGTCCTCAGCTGAGTTGCGGAATATTGTTGTAGAGTAGGGCTTGCTCTATGATAAACAATGTCTCCCAATTTGGCCATTCGAACTAGATGAGTGCAAGCTTTTGTTAGATTTTCTATTTCACATATGCTCATATACTAATTGGTTGACAACCAATATGCATTTTAATAGCTTGATGCAAAATTGCCATCGCCGCAATCGTTTATATGATAAATTGCCATGGCCACAATAGACTATCATTTTGACATACTTGGATTGTATGTTCTGTAGCAAATTTAAGTATATAGTATTATCATTTACAAAGCAGTTTAGGCTTAAAACTTCTATTATTCACTAGCTCAGTTAAGAAGCTAGTACAAGCTTGGCGTACTTTTTTTAGTTTCAATATAAACATTTTCAATCTGTTGTTTCTTATACTTTGGAAGGTGCACACTTTGACTAATGTGCACATATTGGAATTAGACCTCAAGATTAGGCGTGCATAAAACAGAAGTTCTTTTTTTAAAGAATCTTCAAAAAATGGAGATAGGATGGAATAGTGGAGTAGAGAACTTATTGATACTGAAAATAGACTCTGAATTCAAACATAATTGAACTCGTTAACGGAGATGAATTAAGCCAGAAGCAATAATTGCTAGAACAAATACATTATTCTGAAGAATAGATATTTGACTGAGCAGTTGATTACTCTGTTGACCAGTCAGCTGTATTGGAACAGTTGTAATCTGTGCATCTGCTGGTGTTGTTGACAGGTCTGTTGACTAGATAGGCAACTGAAGCTAATTTCCAATTAATTTTGAATTGAAGCCGAAAGAACTTCCACCTCAATGCTGACATGACTATAGAAATCCTATTATGTTTAGTGAGTCATCTACAAATAAGTAGTCTTACATTTTTTTCATATTGGAAAAAGCAGAAATGGAGATTTTAGCTTTCCTATCTCGCTTAGTGTGAAAGGACCTTTTGTTTCAGTTAGGCCTCAGTTGATTTTAGCTTCTGACGTGCTTCTATATATCCTGATGTGTTTGTTATCAAGAATCAAATAGCGGACCTACATTAGGTTTGTATTTGTTCAACATGTGGTTTGTATTTGTTCTTGCCACAATAGCTACCATTTTGTAGTGGTGATAAGTTCACCTTATTCTGTGGCAGGTGGTTTCTATTACCCTTTTTCTAGCTTTCTGTAACATTGCATCGTCTTACTAGAAATACTTATGTATTTACTGATCTTGGTTGATGACTTTTTAGAGTCACTCGTATTTTATCTTTAAACATGACATCCCTTGTTTTGATTTTTTGAAAGGATTGTACCATTCGATCTTGTGATTTTGATACTGAGCAAACCCTAGTACTACACTCACCAGAGAAAAGGTCAGAACGTATTTCCATTGATACAGAAGTTCATCTAGCACTGACACCTCTCCAGCCTGTTGTCTTTTTTGGTTTTCACAAACGCATGAGTGTGACAGGTACTATCAGTTTCCATATATTTGCTGTTCATCTATTTATGGTAGTTTCCTGATTGCTTCTTGATCACTTGAAGTTGTAGGCACTGTCGAGGGGGGAAAGCCACCGACGAAAATAAAGACGGATCTTAAAAAGCCTATTGTCAACCTTGCTTGCCACCCTCGTCTCCCTGTCTTGGTAAGTGTGATTTCTATATTGACTGCTGAGCATTACATGATACTCAAAGTGTTGCTGTGTCCTAACTTTTGGTTGATGTTATTTTGGTTTCTCTTCCAGTATGTAGCTTATGCTGACGGCTTGATTCGTGCTTACAACATTCAGACATATGCTGTTCATTACACCTTACAACGTAAACTCCAAAGCACGTTTTTCTTTTGTGTTTTTCTGTTTTGTTTTATGGTCGGCTAATTTGAATCACTTTTTTGAATTCAGTTGACAATACAATCAAGCTTGTTGGTGCTGGTGCTTTTGCTTTTCATCCTACCCTAGAGTGGATATTTGTTGGTGATAGAAGTGGTACTCTTTTAGCATGGGATGTATCAACGGAAAGACCCAACATGATTGGAATGTAAGCACTTGTAGTTATGACTAGTTATTAATTTTTTTTGTTCCTTGCAAGGAAAACTGGTGCAGGAAATAACAAACCCTATATATGCTTATGAATTATTATTGCCGAGCTACAATGAACTTGATGTCTGATTTGGCAGTTCTTGTATTATTATTATGGGATAATTGCATACAGCTCCCAGCAAAATGCCACCTTCCCAAATATATCCTCTACAAAGTTTAAGATTTCATATTTTCCTCCAAAAGTTCGAGTTAAGTAAACATACCCCTCGGGTTTGTTGCTATTAGTTTTTTTAACAATGAGCAAGTAAAATGACCCTTTTGCCCTTACAGATTTGTCCCTCAAAAAGCTATATGCTTCTTCCTCAATCTCATCTCCATGGGGGTTCATAGTATCCAATGATGGAGCCGCCGCCGCCGCCGATGCCCCCACACCCAATGAGATGGTCATTCTTTTTTCCATTTTCTTCCCATTTCCAGGGAGATTCTGACCATCTTACTCAATTCACCAAAAAGAAAAAAGAAATCCATCTATTCTTCACCAAAAAACCTACCTTTGATTCGTGGATTTACTTTTTATTCTCCATTGTCACCCTCTTGAGCTCCAAAACCCTAAATGATGGAGGAATCAAACCTGCCACAACCATCACCACGTCCTCCTCTCGCGGCCTCCCAGATTTTTTCATTGCTATTCCCAAATTTTCTCCGTCGTGCTCTGCTCCACCGCCCTCATCTTCCTTGGCGGTGACGCGACGGTGGTGGTGGGGTTTGTAATGGAAATAATATATTAGGGGTAAAATAGTCTTTTTACATCTAGACTAACTAGGGTTTGATATTTAACTCATCATCAACCACAATTTTCTAACGAATGCAGATGATAGGGATTTTTTTTAACTGGCAGAGTTTTTGCAGGGGTAAATATGAAACCTTAAACTTTATGGGGATAAATTTGGGGAGGCGGCCCTTTGTAGAGAGCTGTGTGCAATTATCCCTATTATTACTATCAAGAACATATGGCATGCTTCGAAGTATCAAGTAATGGAGGTTTTTGTTTTCCATTACTAAAGCTGACAAATATTGTATATTTAAATTAATCTTTATGGAAATGAAACAAAATGAACCTTGAAGTAGGAAAAATGGAATAAAATGAACCTTGGAAGAAAACATAAATAGCATGCATAATATAACTGATAGATAGATCCATACTCGATTTGCAAGGTATGGAAAATGGAATAAAAGGAGTTATTTTTGTTTTCCAATTGAGAGTATGGGATATTTTTAATATTAATCTTGTGACTTCAACAACAATATGGTTTATATACACTGTGTAGGTGCCTACAGATGGTACTTATAGAGGTCTAACTTCATCACTTAGCAGTGGAGATACCGCACTAAACGATCAAATCTATTTCTCTCTTGATTTCCTTTTGGCTTATTCTCTGTATCATAACCTCTAAATGTATCTGCGTTGCACCATCTGTCAACGATTTTCTCATGGTTATATTTTATAAGTCTTGCTGGTGTTTCAGGGATTTTCTTTTACAGCTGGTGACTTGCAGTTGTGCCTTTTGTTTCCTTTTCTAAATTTCACCTTCAATTGTTATGTAGTACACAGGCTGGTTCGCATCCTATAACATATGTTTCATGGCTCCCCACTTTACGGTTGCTAGTCACTGTTTCAAGGGATGGAGCACTTCAAGTGTGGAAGACACGTGTGATAGTCAATCCAAACCGACAACCTATGCAAGCAAATTTTTTTGAGCATGCAGGTCATCGAAATTTCTATTTTGCAAAATTTCATTCAACCAATAATATACATTGTCTCTAATTGCCAAATTTACCGTGTTATGTATGCTCACATGAGTTTCAGGGTGGCCCTTCCCATGTGCTATATCCCAGTGTCATATACCTTAGTGTATGGGCATGCTTTTATGTATATATGCATGTATAAGCACTTACGCATGCATTAGTTTATGTATGCACATGCCACATAGCTGCAGTTACATCCATATCGCACTTAACTACGAGGAAGAGGAATAGGGTACACTAAGTTCTGTAAAGTACAACTCAGTCTGAAGAAGAAGTCCCTTATCAGTTTTGCTTTTAGCCATATGCAGTTAGCATTTCCATTGATGCACCTCTATTGCATTTATATGCTAGTCCGATTGTATAACCATTATGTTACTTTGTTTTGTAATCTATTGTTTGGTATCCTTTTCTCAGCGTATTTATATTCTACACATTTTCCCTTTATCTTTACTTTTGTACACAACTCTTTACTCTTCCTCTTATTTTTTGCAGCTATTGAAACCATAGATATTACTCAGATTCTATCTCTTCAGGATGGAGAGGCTGTTTATCCTTTACCATGAATCAAAAGTTTGGCTGTTCATCCGAAGTTAAATTTAACTGCAGTCTTGTTTGCAGTTAAGCATTTCAGGCCATAAGTTTTGCCTTAAAGTTGATTGTTTTCCTGTCAATTCATTATAATCAACCATCTCTCTATGCCAGGAATTTGCGGGGGGTGATAAAGTGAGAAATAGGGCTGCATTCACAAGGGAAGGAAGGAAACAATTATTTGCCGTTCTCCAGAGTGCAAGAGGATCTACAGGTAGAGTTCTTTAGTATTCATTGTAGACTGTAGATCTATTTTATATGTATTATGAAATTCCATCTTTTCTTCAAAAGTGTATGTTTGGCCCTACTTATGCTTCTGCTTTAGTATACCGTGACTTCCAGTGGAGCTTTTGGAAAACAAAAATGTCAGGTGCTTTCCTATTCCGAGAATCAAAACTTGAGAATCTAATGCTCAAACACAGAAGCATCAATTTGGTGCTTCTACTTCCTTCTGTAATGAAAAGCTGCTGAAGGGATTTTAAAAATATGCTTTTCTGAAAGCGGTACAATACCAGCAGCACTACACCCCACAGCAGTGCTGAACAGGCCCTTTTTCTGAAAGCTTTCCGAATATGCTTAGAGTTTTTCTTTCTTTCTTTGTTTTTTTTTTCCTGCTGCCCGTCTGATCATGCATTATAAATCAGGTATAAAGTATAGATCTTTGATTCAAATGTTCTAGATTTAAATTTGAGGTTGAAGTGCTAACACTCAGGTCTTCTAAAAGCACTTTAAATCCCGTTCCTTCATCCCTCTCTTTCTCTCACTCTACCTCTCTATCTCTATACATATGGAAGTTGTATGTATGTATGTATGTATGTAACTATGTATGATAAATGGATGTACATTTAAATTGACATTTAGGGGTTTGTATGTTGTTTATATGTTACAATTTTAATACGATAACACTAATGCACTCGTGACTTGTATTGTTAGTTTGTTACATAGTAGACTGACTTGTCTCCACTGGCTACTGTATATTTCATTTGACAATTTATGGTGATAATTTCATGCAGCTGCTGTTTTGAAGGAAAAGCTTTCAGCTCTAGGCTCATCAGGAATATTGGCTGATCATCAGCTTCAGACACAGCTGCAGGAGCATCACTTTAAAGGGTAAGTTGATACAGCTTCTTATTTGTGGTTTCCTTCAAATCAGAGTGGATGATCTATTAAAATACAATCTAAATCCACATCTATTGAGGGAAAAAATTCTCTGTAGCAGGGAAAGAATTTCATATAAGTAAATATTTGCTGAAAATAAAATGCATGCCTTAACATTTTCTGTATTAACTGTTTAACTTCAAGGAGGCATGGAGACTTATTATTAGACGATGGAATCTGCTATCATGCCTCTTCTAGTGTTGTTTTCTGAAGTTAATGATACAACTTGTAACTTTGATGCGTAATTTTTGTGTTTCAGACAAAGTCATTTAACCATTTCAGATATTGCAAGGAAGGCATTTCTTCACAGTGTATGCTTCTTACCTCATTATTTTTTGCATGTTTAGATGAATAGGATGCCTTTGTAAATATAGCAGCTAACTTGCTCTGGCTTATTTCTCCCTGTATCGTTGTGTAAGCACTGCTTAACAAGGTGGTAGTTTTTTAGTTTGTAGCCGAAGTTCTGTGAAATGGTATTACATTTCTTTGCTGCTAATCTGTGACCCTTTTTTATGTTTTAATGGCATGTAATAAACTAGACTATAAGTGTTAGGGCAAGAATAGTCTAGCTACATTATTAGTTAGTCATCGTAGGATTAGTTTTCCAAGTTTTTTCAATATTGAACTGCCTAAAGCATTGGATGGTTTGCCTAAACGCCCACACAGTAAATAGTTATTTTAGGGTTGGTCAGCCTCATGACTACTTGACTGCCTTGATAACTTTCCTTCCTAGCAATTAATCTTCTCAATGTCTGTTTACAAAGAAGTTCGAAGATGAATCTTATGAAAGGCAAGCCTTACTGGGTTAAAATATATGGTTGGCAAACTGAATGCTATGCAGGAATTGATATGACTAAATTGGACAGTTTATATATTGCTTTCTCTATCAGGTTCTGCATTCTTTTATATTTTTTGATTTAATTTTTTATTTTAAATTGATTGACCCTAGATGTACGTAGATAATATACGGCATCCTGTTTCTCACTTACGTAAAACATGCAGCATTTCATGGAGGGTCATGCCAAAAGTGGTCCAATATCTCGGTTGCCTCTCATTACCATCTCAGATTCTAGCCATCTTCTGCGAGATGTCCCTGTTTGTCTGGTAGTAACAACAACCTTATGTGGATTTCCAAAAACGTTTGTTCATCCTTTAAACAATTTATATTTTGTTTCAGCCTTTTCATTTGGAGCTGAATTTCTTTAATAAGGAGAACCGTGTCCTTCATTATCCTCTTAGAGCATTTTATTTGGATGGCTTCAACCTGATGGCGGCGGTTTGGGCGTCTCCCGAGCTTTGGATAGCGGGAAAGTATGAGCCGAGCTTTGGATAGCGGGAAAGTATTCGAATATAACTAATCTATACGTTTATTTTGATATAAACATCGTTCGGACGTCATGGTTCCATTTCCACAGGATTATCTAGAATCCTTCAGGGTTTCGTATAAAATGTCACACTAATAGTTCAGTCTCAGAGGTTATCAAGACTTTAATCTATGACACAAGGTAATCGAGTTCAGTCTAAACTAATAAGAAGGTTTGGACTATCAATATTATGAACTTTGATTATTTCCTGTTATAGATAGAACTTTAAACGCATTCTTTATATAACGTGTAGAACTTTTGTTGAATCCATTAACTTAAAGAGCATTTTTTAGACTTGTCAAAGTTTTGACAAGGTTACGTAGACAAATCGGAAGACTAAAGCTCCGTTTAGAAGTTCGACGTGACTAAGTTTAAGAACAGGGTATGTAGTCGATAGAGAATTGATCGTTCTCGTCTCCAACCTACGAGAGGTAGAACATATTGATTAAACGAGTAAAATGAGGGTTTTTTGTACATCTTGTTCATGGTTGTATCGTCTTTCTTTTGGATTTCTTATTCCGGTTTATCTGACGTATGTTACTGACCGTATTGATCTCCATGTTGTAACTTGATTAGACAAAGGTGGGGGGTATTCATTTACATCTTAGACTTACGTGTCTTCTCATTCATCATTTTTGTTCATGTACTTCTTGTCAGAGGAAACCGAAGTTGAATTATTTGAAAAAGGGGAGTCAAAAACAACTTTATTTGACGGGTAGTAGTCAACTATCTGCTATAGGGACTTCTTCAAACCGGTAGGGTTACACTAAAGGTGCATATCGTATGTTTTACCAGCTAAGATGCCATTCCTATCTTTGTCGTCAGTCGTTATTAGTCGAAAGATGATTTACTTTTAGTTGTCTCAATGGAGGAATCAATTAATATTCTTAGAGTCAACTGGTTGGATTACCTCATCTTTTATACGCCAGCTGAAGACTAAGTTTTTGTTTGACTTCTGCTGGTATCGAACTAGGTCTAGAAAACATTCGTTTGCACAAGAGTAGTTCCCGAGGTGAAAAAAGTCATTGAAGGAATCTACGGTAGAGTCCATGTCTATTTCATATTTCTTATTCCGGTGAAAATAGAAGGAGTTCTTATCGTATTACCAAGAGTAATCCTGGGTTTTTACGACGTAGAGAGGGACTTGCCCTTCCTTTTCCCCACACTCTTAATTTATCGTATCATACGGGTAAGTTTACGTGAGTTCCCTTCTACCTTTGGAAAGTGACTCGAAGGAGATGACAATTGACTAACACCTAGACAAACAAGGGTTATTTCTTGTTGAAGTACGTGTTGTGGTAAACCTCGTGAATCAAGTTTTTGTTGATTTTTGTTCACGACGAAACTTGACATTTCGTACAAGAATCCTTCCGTAAGTTGTAAAGGACCTTAGACTTTTTATAACTACCATTTAGAGTAAAAGTGTACTTAAACGTATTTCGTTTCTTAGAATTATTCATGTTAGTGATGGCAACTCATTTCAAAGAACATTTCTAATAGACGAGGACTTCTATTTAATATGNCACTGTAAAATATGCTTTGGGACTTCCTAAGATCTATTAAGACACCTTTACCTTGGTACTGCAGGCTTGCTACAAATATTGTTTTATTTGCATATCTAATATATATTAATTCTTGTAGTTATCCTTCAACTGCTATTTCTGATAAAAAAGAAAGGCCATTGATTCTCTTCATGGTATCTTTTATACTACTGCATAGTCAGATTTCTTAGTAGACTCTACTGTCATAAGAGGGCAAGACATGTAAACCAAAACTCTTGCTTATATATTTATTTATTTTTTTATTTACTTCAGGCTCTAGTTTCTGATTCCTTCCACCAATCTCTTTTCAAGTTTCAACCAGAATTCTGAAGCATGATCAGATCCGTTTGATTTGCAGTATTCTTCAATATTAATGACCATTTGCAGTATTCTTCTTATTTCTTAACCAAATAATAGTGGATTTCCCTAGTGAACTAATGTTATAAGGATGAAGTATGGTCTCTTTATCTAGACAATGGGTTTAAACGTTAATTTATATTGATGGTAGGGTTGTAGCAATTTTTGTACCCTGAAATTCTGAAGAGAAGAATTGGGTTCCTCTGGGAGAAAGCATTTTTTCCCCCCTCTGATTTCGATGCCCAATGCTTTGGCTTTCTGCATAGTAATCAACCTTAGAACACTATCTTTTCACGTGATAATATTGCAGTATGTCATTCTATTATTATTTCATTCTATGTAATTGTGCAGGTTCATTGGCAAGAAACTCTTAGAGGTTATGTTGCTGGAATAATGACTAGTAATAGAGTGATGATCGCTTCCGCTGATCTGGACATATTATCCAGCAGTTCTATTAAGTATGATAGAGGACTCCCATCTATATCCTTTGCTGCTTCTTACTGTTGTTTTGCTTCCTACTTGTTACTACATATTGTGCATGCAGCTGCTTGTTTGAGCACTTAACTTCTTTGCACTATCGCTCTCTGTTGTGGGTTGGACCTGCGCTACTCTTTTCAAGTGCAACTGCAGTCAATATGCTTGGGTGGGATAGCAAAGTTCGAACAATTGTTTCTACTAGCTTCCCTAGTTCTGGTAAGCTTCTTTTGATTGAAATACATTCCATGAGAAAAATGAGCCTTCTGTGATTTTGTTTTATCTAATAGGTTCTTGAGTTTAACAAGGATCAGGACAGCTTGTTGGGTCTCCTTATTGCTTGAGAGGGTTAATATCTAAATCACTGAATTGCTTTCTGAATAAAGAAAGACCTTGCATATGATCCAAAATTTATATGCCCGCGGAGCCTTACTTACACAGCGTCCAATAATTAATAAACCATAGAGCTTATTAATTAGGACAATGCTGTTCACCGCTTTATGTAAAGTAGGATTCAAGTCAATTTACACTTACTGTTGGCCTTCATGACTTCTCTCAATAAATCATAGTCTTTATATTAAATCATGCAACCAACTCACTATTGATTACTGCATCGACTTCTTTATACTAAACTAGATGGATGTTTATGGATATGATACCCCAAACTTGAAACTCAAAAATAACTAGACTGGAATGCACAATTTCCCTCTTATCCTCTTAATCAGAGTTGTTCTCCAAATTGTTAGATTTCCATGGGAGGCTTCTAAGATTAGTAGCACTATGTTTCCCAAGCTAATTGTTCTCTGTTTATGACAATATACATTTCTCTGATGCAGCGTTAGTTGGTGCTCTAAATGATCGTCTATTGCTTGTAAGCCCAACAGAGATAAATCCTAGACAGAAAAAAGGTGTTGAAATAAGGAGCTGTCTTGTAGGGCTTCTTGAGCCCATCCTCATTGGATTTTCTACAATGCAGCAACAGTTTGAGCAGAAAATTGATCTTTCTGAGGTCTTATACCAGATAACATCAAGGTGCTTTTTCTTTCAGTTAATTACGACTTTATCTTATACTATCAATCCATAGTTAGTTGTCTTACAATATGTGTTGTTTTTTCTGTGCAAATATACGTATGTGAAGTTCTGTCAGCACCATAACAAGTGTTAATTTTAGCTTTTAAGTTTTAAAGTATCTTCTTACTGCAGATTTGACAGTCTGCGCATTACTCCAAGGTCTCTGGATATATTGGTTAAAGGTCCTCCTGTATGTGGAGATCTTGCTGTATCATTATCCCAAGCCGGTCCCCAGTTCACACAGGTAAGCGTAATGCTATGTCTATTGACATCAATGAGATTTTCTTTTCTTGTACTCCTTTTATTTGACTGGCTACTGAACTATTTTAGGTGATGCGCTGTATTTATGCAATCAAAGCTCTTCGGTTTTCCACTGCTTTATCAGTTCTGAAGGACGAATTCCTGCGCTCTAGAGATTATCCTCTATGTCCCCCTACTTCCCAATTGTTCCATCGTTTCCGGGAGTTGGGATATAACTGTATCAAGTATGTTGACCTTATTAATAAATCCTTCATTTATCACATAGCTCCTATAATTTTCAATTGTTATGCATATTTTAGAACCTCTGGAAGTTTCACCTTGTTTTTCTAGCATCGATTTACATAATGTCTCCTGGATAAATTATTGGAGTTCTTCTTTGATTTTACTAGTATAGTATTAACTGTAACTGATGCTAGTAACTAATATTAATAACAATTACTCGTATTCCACAAATAACTTAAATTTTTGTTTGTTGAGTCCCTGAAATCCGTCCGACATTGTTCTACTTTTGGGACCACCCATGCTACATTATTCTGCATTTCTGAGGCCAAAATACTTTAGTTAGAAGACTATTTACGAACACTTGCTCGGCCTTATTGTGATTTTGACACCATGCTTTCTGCTTGCTTCATGAGCATTATGACAAGTAAACCATTCATTATAATCAGGTACGGTCAGTTTGATAGTGCAAAGGAGACCTTCGAGGTCATTGCAGACTATGAAAGCATGCTCGATCTGTTTATATGCCATCTGAACCCTAGCGCCATGCGGCGTCTTGCACAGAAACTAGAAGAAATAGGTACCGACTCAGAACTAAGGCGATATTTGGAAAGAATTCTAAGAATCCGTTCCACTGGATGGACACAGGGTATCTTCGCAAACTTTGCCGCTGAGAGCATGGTACCTAAAGGTCCAGAGTGGGGCGGCGGGAACTGGGAAATCAAAACTCCAACAAATATGAAGAGTATACCTCAGTGGGAGTTAGCAGGGGAGGTCATGCCTTACATGAAGACAAGTGAAGGCGGAATCCCTGCCATTGTAGCGGATCATATTGGTGTTTACTTGGGTTCGATCAAGGGGAGGGGCAATGTTGTGGAAGTTAGTGAGAAGAGCTTGGTTCAAGCATTCACAAGAGAGAGCAACGAGAACAAGTCTGCAGCTTCTACTGAATTGGCTTTGGTGCAAAACAAGAAAGGTATCGGTGGCGATTCTGTAGGGGATACTCTCGCTAGGCAATTGGGAGTTGCTGCTGCTTCTAGAGATGAGCAGGCAAAGGCAGAGGAAGAGTTTAAGAAGTCTTTGTATGGTGTTGTGGATGGTGGAAGTAGCGATGAAGATGAGACAATGTCAAAAACAAAGAAAATACACATTAGAATTCGTGATAAGCCGATTTCTGGCTCTACTATAGATGTCAACAAGCTAAAAGAAGCCACAAAACAGTTCAGTCTGGGCCCTCCTTTGCGGACTAAGTCGTTGCAAGGCCCTTCACAGGATTTTCCTCCTATTTCTATGCAACCTTCATCTGCTCCTACTGCTACCATGCCAAGTACTGCCCCTGATATGTTTGGAACTGATCCTTTAACCGCAGAAGGCCCAGCTCAGCCCAATTCAATGGTTACAGGCATGGGAGTATCAGCTGGGCCGATCCCAGAGGACTTTTTCAGGAACACTATCTCATCGCTTCAGGTTGCGGCTTCGTTGCCCCCTCCAGGGGTTTACTTGTCGAGAATTAATCAAGGTGCTCAGGTCGCAGATGGAAATAGAGCAGCTACCAGTCAGAATGTGAATCAGAACGTGATGACTAACATTGGCCTTCCTGATGGTGGAGTCCCACCTCAAGTGCCACAACCACCGCAGTTTTCGCAGCAACCTAATGTTCCTTTTGAGTCAATTGGGCTACCTGATGGCGGAGTGCCGCCACAGCAGGCCGCTGTTTCTTCACAGCCTGTTTCTGTTTCTTCCCGGATTCCGATCTCTTCGCAGCCAATCGATCTCAGTTCTCTTGAAACTCCAGGGGCAAATGCTGCGAAACCTCCTCAACAGCCTACTCAACCAACTGCTGTTCGCCCTGGCCAGGTAAATTTTGCTAGGCAAAATCGCACCAGGATCCTCAAGACTTTTAGCAGATTGTTGCATCTAGGTTCTGAACCTCTGCGGTTACATTGCAGTCTTGCCCTTTGATTAAATTCCTGGTTGAAATTCGATAGATATATCCTTGTAACCATTGTCTAACTGCCAATATGTAACTTTTGGACTTCTTATATTAGCCACTAAATTGGCATCCATATATTTAACCATATAATTTGATGAAACAAGTAAAGATTGCAAGGGAATACAGCGATTAGGGATTCAATTGTAACAATTGAAAGGTTGGGGATCAAAGTCCTAAAATGGTTGGCAATCCTTGCTGCAGTTTACTGGATGCTTTTCTTCTTTGCTTTCAAGAATTTCAGAAGCATCCTCTAATGCTTGATTATTTCTGAATCATTGTTTATGTTTTAGGTACCTCGCGGTGCTTCTGCTTCAGTGTGTTTCAAGACAAGCCTTGCTCATCTCGAGCAGAACCAACTTCCTGATGCATTATCTTGTTTGGATGAGGCGTTCTTGGCTCTTGCTAAAGATCAATCTCGTGGAGATGATATCAAAGCCCAAGCCACTATTTGTGCTCAATACAAGATTGCTGTTGCATTACTTCAGGTATTGTACAACTCGGTATAACAAACCCTTTTGTCCTATGTGTTGATGCAGATCTCATATTATCGGTACTCATGTCCACTATGAAACAAAATGTTTATTCTCCATTCGCTGGGAAGGACTTCAATTTACGGGCCAAATTTTTTCTAGTGGTCATCATCTGAATAACTCTCTGATGTATTTTATGTTCAAGTAATTGCGGTTGGCTACATGCATACCTTTTAATCATTAGGTGGTGACTTGCAATTACATTAGTCATGACAAACGTCGTATGCATACATCTATTCCTATTTGATTTCCTACTAGAGCAATCAGTAGATGGAATTCATCTAGTTTGCTCTTATGCAAAAGCAACCAAGACCAGGAACTATGGTATTTTGACAAGTGAATGCTTTAATTTGGTTAGATGGGTGAATTGTGGTCATTTTGAATGGTGAATCTTCACATATTGTCCATGAGATCCAAAATTAAAGTGCTTCTTTTCACCATTGTTTCATTCTATTACCATCATGTGATCAATATCGCGATCCATTATGCCCTAGAGCTTGATGATCGTAACACCTCTTCTTCTCCGATACAGGAAATCGCTCGTCTCCAAAAGGTTCAAGGTGCGGCCGCCCTGAGCGCCAAGGACGAGATGGCTAGGCTCTCTCGCCACCTCGCCTCTTTGCCGCTCCAAGCAAAGCACCGCATTAACTGTATACGCACCGCCATCAAGCGGAACATGGAGGTGCAGAACTACGCGTACGCGAAGCAGATGCTCGACCTGCTCTTCTCTAAGGCGCCGCCAAACAAGCAGGACGAGCTTAGAAGTTTGATAGACATGTGCACCCAAAGGGGGCTATCAAACAAATCAATCGATCCATTCGAAGACCCCTCGCAATTCTGCGCTGCCACTCTCAGCCGCCTGTCGACAATCGGGCATGATGTTTGTGATCTATGTGGGGCGAAGTTCTCCGCACTCTCCACTCCGGGGTGCATTATCTGTGGTATGGGGAGCATTAAGAGGTCGGACTCTGCTGCGGGAGCTCCGGTGCCATCGCCATTTGGGTGAAGATTGGATGTTAGATGAGTTTATTCGCTTTCTGATGTTTGTATCTTATGTTGTGCGTAAGTTTGTTTGTTGGTTATTGTAGTTGTGGTTTTCGATCAGTGGAGATGTGTTATTAGTTTGTAAATTTTTTACAAGAAGAATCCCGTTCATACGAGTTATTTCGATTCATTTGAATTTTCATATAGTTTTCGACATCATGAACCCTTCGGCCGACGAGAATATTTTGAGAGCTCCAATTGTATTCATTATGTTCTTAGAATTTTTTGGACCCTTGTGCAAAATTTGTTTTTATCTTTAGCTTATCCGTCATTCATTGTATTGATGCGGCATTTTCGTCAATCAGCTTCAAGTTGAAGCTTGTGAAGGTTATTCTGATTGAACAAAGGGCCTGTTTGGTACTTGAGGGCCGCCTGTTACGCCAAAATAGGAGTTGGAGCACAAGCATTAAGTTACGCTTTTTTATTTTATAGTGGAATTGTAAAAATTATATCAACATGTTAACGCTCATGAAAATAAAATGGGAATATTGGTCTATCGCATTTTCTGGTCGTCGTACCATTTCTTAAACTTTATTAGAAATCTCTTGGTTAAAGCCTTAATGATTTGTAAAGATGGCGGCAATTAGGGATTCAAATGGATCAGGGTTGGTGGAGCTCGCACCCCAATCGGCCCCGGATGGGAAAGCCCCGAATGAGAAAGTAAATGAGAAAAAATAAACGGATTCGGGATAGAAAACTGAGTAATTTTTATGGTCCAGGCAGATTTGGGACAAGAAAAGAAATTTTTTTTTTTACCCACTCTGAATCCTTCCGAATTCGCCCTGCCATTATCCCCAAAAATTGTTTATATTTTTTTAAAAAAATAATCCTAAAGAATAATATATTTATAAAAAAAATTCAACTATAAATTAGCAGTTTTATTTTTCAAGTTGGTGTTATAAAATACTAATAAAAAAATTATCTATTACTATTAAAAAAATTATTGATTTATATTTTATAAAATATTGGGGTTTTTTTGCATTTGGCCCCTTAGAAAAATTTATTTTAAAAATAGCCCTAGGCCCCTAGCAAATTTATATTTACAAAAATGACTCTAACCCTGCCACGCAGGCGCCACGTCAGCGGAGCTTGGATTAGTTTGTTAAGTTGAATACGGTGAATCATTCACCGTGTCTAAAATGGGAGTGTTTGAACACGGTGAATGGTTCACCGTGTATAGAAAAAATATATGTATTGCGAAAAAATATAAGTATTAAAATGGGGTAGGAGGGGAATATAGGTACAGAACATGGTGAACCATTCACCGTATTTGAACACGGTGAATGGTTCACCGTGTTCTGTACCTATATTCCCCTCCTACCCCTTTTTAATACTTATATTTTTTCGCAATACATATATTTTTTCTATACACGGTACGGTGAATGATTCACCATGTTCAACTTAAAACTATGGCACTAATGTGACGCTTGCGTGGCGGAGATAAGGCCAAATTTATAATTATAAATTTGATAAGACTATTTGTAAAAAAAATATTTTGAGAGGACCAAATATAAAAAAAGCCCTAAAATATTAATAATAAAAAAATATTAGTTGGCATGGCAGATTCGGGGTGCTATTGGGAGGTGGCCAGGTGGGTTATGAGATGGGACAGATTATGGGATAATATTTTATGATCTGTCACGGATTTGGGGTGGGAGGTGGGGCGGGATTTTGAAAGTCGGGCGGGAGGTCAGGCGGGGCTCCCACCCCTAAATCCACTCTGTTTGCATTCCTAATGGCAATAGTTAAAACTATATAAATGCACGAGAAGAAATGAACAGAAAAGAACATTAACTTTTAAATGTAACAGTAGAAATTTTTCGCAAAGGAGAATGTTATACTAGTATTTATTCCGTACATATATCTATAGTTGTAATAAATTTCAGAAAAAATTTCCTCAATTTATGGTGGATATCCTCGAAGCCAAAAGATTACATAGCTGAAGATTATTAAACCAATAGAAATATAAACTTGGAAAATGAACAACAAACATCAAGTATTGCTGTTATTTGGCACATTGCAGAACAAAACGTGGACGAATAACAACAAAAGCTGCTCATGCGAAGAGCTAGTAAAAGAACTTGGGTAAGAAACTTTCCAACTTTAAGCAAAAAATAGGATGTAAAGAAAAGCTTTCATTTCAACAGCCGATCTAACCCCACAGTATCACAAATATGCCATTACTCTGAACTGGCATAATTTCATCATAGAAACCAGTATGCATTAGATGGCCCTGTACATTACCAAAACTGCAACTACAACCAGCAACATCTTAACCCAAGTTTTTAGTCCTTAAAACCACATGAAGCTTAATACTCACTACTTCAAGCACTGCATCTCAACTGAATAAATACAATATATAAAATGATTCATGTTAGCATTAGATAAACTCAGGCTTTCCCGCCTTCAGTAAATACAAGTAATACCACATTATCCCTTCACCAATCAAGAAGTAAACCATCATTTTGAACATCAAGCAATTAGGGCACATGCAAAGTTACAGCTTTGGTACGTATACACCACTGAAATATTGCTACATGTGTCTCCATATTGGAAACCCCAGCATGATGTTGCAGCCCAAAACTATTCAGAAAAAGCACGAAGGGCAATTTTCTTCCAAGGTCAATAGGTGCAAGCCTGAATCTCCCCCCGCCTCTCTGGAGGTGTCAAGATAAAGCCCATGCAGTACTGATTTGATCCTGACATTTTCTTTCCTTTTCTTTTCCTTTTCGCGTTTTTTCCAACATATTATGATTTGTTCCTTTTGCACATGCTCTTTGTTTTGCGAGAGAGAGAGAGAGAGATAGTATGTGATCCACTCAGTTCATTTTTTTTTTTTTAAGAAATGAACTTAGTAAGAAATGTGAAGCAACTGGGGTATCAACCATCAACCCCTTTTCTGCTTGCGCATTGTTTCTATATGGCTATTGTTTTAAGAGCATAGAATCTACTAGGGCTAGGATTATCCCTATGATTTGGCATCTTTTCTCATAGCGAAAGCTTTTCTCCTCCTTCACCCATAAATATAGGATTCAAAGCCAAATCATGTAAATGGTTGTGTTCTTTATCTTCTTGTTGCTTTCTCAAATATTCTTTACATTTGTCTCACGCCTATCTGTTGCAAAAAGTTCATTTCAAACGAGAAAACAGCCATCACTTCAGGACCCAACTTTTTATTTCTGCATCTGATCACTCTATGATGCCAATAGCAAGACCATCAAACTACGAGTCATCCTGAAGTTCTCAGCAACGTCTATTTCAGGTCTGCTAGTTTGTCTGAGTTAATTTTGCCTTTTTGCTTGCATGAATATGCTAGTTTGACCTCATTTTACTCCGTAATTCAATAAAGTTGTCTCAGCCAACTATGACGTCTTCTTTCTCAGTTTCCTGGTCAAAAACAACGAATCTGGGTTTTAAAAGCGGCACATAGCCCTCATCTATCAGTTGCTCTGTTAAACCATCAAGAGCCAAATAAATATCATCGCACCTTGCATGGAACTTGTCGGCAGTAAGGAACCTGTGCACCTCACTGCCTCCGATTTCAATCCAACTAAAACCCGGGCACTTTATGACACCAGTGTCCTTCATGGCTGCTCGCACATGTGCCACATCACTCCACCTAGAAGCATCCGCGTATACGTTCGACAGCAAAACCCAATAACCTGAATGCTGTGGATCCAACTCAATAAGCTTCTTGGCGGCAATTTCTGCTAGCTCAATATTTCCATGGATCCTGCAGCTGCTAAGAAAAGCACCCCATACACAATCATCGGGCTCTATAGGCATATCTTTGATAAATTGGTGAGCTCGATCGAGCTGACCTGCTCTTCCTAAACTATCTACTATACAAGCATAGTGATCCACATCGGGAACAACACCATGGTGGCTCCTCATTGTATTGAAGTAATGCAAACCCTTATCAATCAAACCAGCATGGCTACAAGCTGACAAGAGTGCAATGAAGGTGACACGGTTGGGTTTAAAACCTAACTCTTGCATTTCATGAAAAAGAGATATGGCCTCGTGAGGGCGAGTATTGAAACCGTAAGATGAGATTATAGTGTTCCAAGAAATAGTATCTTTAGCATCTACCTCATCAAAGACCTTTTGAGCATACTCAGTACACCCACATTTCCCATAAGCATCCATTAAAGCATTTTGGACAACTGGGTAAGAATGATATAAGCCAGATTTTACAATTTGGCCATGTAAGGCCATTCCTTGTCTGAGATGGGCTGAGATACCACATCCATTAAGCACGGAACTGTATGAGTACTCATCAGGCCTAATGCCGTCCGCAAGCAATTCCTGAAAAAGATCGAAAGCACTATCAAAATCATTAGTCATAGCACAGCTCGAAATCATTGTATTCCACGACACGACGTCCTTCTCCGGACTCTCTTGAAAAACCTTATCAGCCCTTTCTCTGTCGCCTCTCTTGGCGTACATGGCCATGAGAGCATTGCTCACGGACGTATGGGATTGCATTCCTCTTCGGTAAGCATAAGCATGGATCTCCAAACCACTTTTAGATAACGAATCACAAGCTGGAAGGATCATGGTGAGTGAAACTGGAGATAGACTTTGCGCTTCACGGCAGCATTGAAATGCCATTTCACGGAACACATCGAACGCCTCATGTGTCTGCCCAGAATCAAGAAACCCTGAGATCATCGAATTTGACAACTGGAATGTCTTCAATGTGACTTCACGATACAGTCGAGAAGCGTAGCTCATGCATCCATGGAAGGCATAACCAGAAGCAATCGACGACCACAACCTATCAATATCTACCGAATCGAAACCTACCACTTCTACATTCCTCAGAGTGAAGGCATGCAACTCCTTAATTCGATCCAAGGAAGGGACAAAGGGGATCAACGAAAGCATGGTATTGAACGTAGCCGGGTTGGGTCCCACCCCACCAACTGAAATCATCTCCCCAAGCACATCCAGCGCGAGCTCGACATCCCCGAATCGAACGCAACCCGCAACAATCGAATTCCAGCTAGTAACTCCGACATCCAAACCGGACTCTGCCATCGAATCCATCAACCTCAGCGCCTCCTCCAAGAACCCATTTTGCGCGTAGGCGCAGATCATAGAGTTCCATGTCACGGCGGTTCTGTGGGGAATTCGATCGAACACCAAGC
The DNA here is from genome assembly GCF_001540865.1 of Ananas comosus. Taxonomy (NCBI): domain Eukaryota; kingdom Viridiplantae; phylum Streptophyta; class Magnoliopsida; order Poales; family Bromeliaceae; genus Ananas; species Ananas comosus. Next base: position 7,507,588 of record NC_033639.1, read on the forward strand.
GGGCATCACCTAGAGTCGCGAGTTTCACATAGAGGTCGAGGAGGGCGCTGGCGCAGAAGACGTTGGAGGGGAAGAGGCCGGATTTGAGGAGCGAGGAGTGGATTTGGTGCCCCAGGGGGAGGAGGTCAAGCGCGGCGGCCGATTTGAGGGCGAAGGGGAAGGTGAACTCGTTGGGGCGAAGGTGGGAGCGGAGCATGAGGAGGAAGAGATCGAGGGCAAGGGCGAGGGCGGGGCCGCGGGGATCGGAGGAGGAGGAGGCGAGGGCGCGGATGAGAGAGTTGAAGGCGAAGGTGGCGAGGGGGTGGTCGGGGGCGACAGAGGGGAGGAGGGACGCCGCGGCCGCGGCGGCGGAGGTGGAGGAGGCGGCGGCGTAGTGGGCGATGAGGCGCGCAGAGAGGGAGGGGTCGCCGAGACGGAGGCCGCGCGCGTGGAGTTGCGCGGCGGCGCGCTGGGAGAGCGTAGCGGTGCGCGGCGATGGCGCGGCGGAGCGCGGAGAGAGCGCCGCGGCGGCGGCGGAGGAGGTGGGGGGAGAGGGAAGGAGTGGAGGAGGAGGAGGAGTAGGAGGAGAAAGGGGAAGAAGGAGAGGTGCCGCGGCCATTGTTGGTGGGGGGTGGGAGAGAGAGAGCTTGTGGGGGAAATGGACGGGTTGTTTTTTTTCGAGTGATGGATAGCACGCAACCTGTTTTCGTTTATTTTGTTTAGAAATTTAGAAATAAATTAGCTGAAAATGTGAATCAATTAGAATTCGGCCTTGGGTCTCAGCTATTAACCATCAAGTTCTTTGCCACTTGCTCTAGAAACAGTCGGTAAATGGATGTAATTAATATGAAGTAAACTTATGTTGTTAATAATATATATTTGTTCCGCATTATATAGAAATAAGAATTCGGGCATTTCTACCTTTGTAGCTTCAATTCTTCTATTTAATTACTTTTTCACTCTCTCTTTTGTGCTGTTTAATTTCATTCTAGTACATCCTGAATACAATCTCCGTACCCTATTCAATAAAAATAATTTAAACAAAAAAAAAATTGATGAACAAGTGTACAATATAAGAGGTATGAATATTCGTTTTACTTTGGAACTTAATTTTAGATCTACTTCCCATTTTTTATAATTTTCTTTGTTTGTGGTCTTATTGCAGTTAATGCATACCATATAAGAAGATGCATTGGTCACTGCGGATTGCACTGCACCGGAAAGCACTGCATCACGAATTGCAACGAGCGTTGCGCAAAATTAGGGTATTTTGAAGGCAGATGTATTCGTC